>NW_027476800.1:67500-137546 GCF_051020955.1 Megalopta genalis
AAACAACAAACAACAAACAACAAACAACAAACAACAAACAACAAACAACAAACAACAAACAACGAACAACGAACAACGAACAACGAACAACGAACAACGAACAACAAACAACAAACAAACAAACAACAAACAACAAACAACAAACAAACAACAAACAACAAACAACAACAACAAACAACAAACAACAAACAACAAACAACAACAACAACAAACAACAACAACAAACAACAAACAACAAACAACAAACAACAAACAACAAACAACAAACAACAAACAACAAACAACAACAACAAACAACAAACAACAAACAACAAACAACAAACAACAAACAACAAACAACAAACAACAAACAACAAACAACAAACAACAAACAACAAACAACAAACAACAAACAACAAACAACAAACAACAAACAACAAACAACAAACAACAAACAACAAACAACAAACAACAAACAACAAACAACAAACAACAAACAACAAACAACAAACGACAAACGACAAACGACAAACGACAAACGACAAACGACAAACAACAAACGACAAACGACAAACGACAAACGACAAACGACAAACGACAAACGACAAACGACAAACAACAAACAACAAACAACAAACAACAAACAACAAACAACAAACAACAAACAACAAACAACAAACAACAAACAACAAACAACAAACAACAAACAACAAACAACAAACAACAAACAACAAACAACAAACAACAAACAACAAACAACAAACAACAAACAACAAACAACAAACAACAAACAACAAACAACAAACAACAAACGACAAACAACAAACAACAAACAACAAACAACAAACAACAAACAACAAACAACAAACAACAAACAACAAACAACAAACAACAAACAACAAACAACAAACAACAAACAACAAACAACAAACAACAAACAACAAACAACAAACAACAAACAACAAACAACAAACAACAAACAACAACAACAAACAACAAACAACAAACAACAAACAACAAACAACAAACAACAAACAACAAACAACAAACAACAAACAACAAACAACAAACAACAAACAACAAACAACAAACAACAAACAACAAACAACAAACAACAAACAACAAACAACAAACAACAAACAACAAACAACAAACAACAAACAACAAACAACAAACAACAAACAACAAACAACAAACAACAAACAACAAACAACAAACAACAAACAACAAACAACAAACAACAAACAACAAACAACAAACAACAAACAACAAACAACAAACAACAAACAACAAACAACAAACAACAAACAACAAACAACAAACAACAAACAACAAACAACAAACAACAAACAACAAACAACAAACAACAAACAACGAAGAACAAACAACAAACAACAAACAACAAACAACAAACAACGAAGAACAAACAGCAAACAACGAACAACGAAGAACAAACAACAAACAACGAAGAACAAACAACAAACAACGAAGAACAAACAACGGAGAACAAACAACAAACAACGAAGAACAAACAACAAACAACGAAGAACAAACAACAAACAACGAAGAACAAACAACAAACAACGAAGAACAAACAACAAACAACGAAGAACAAACAACAAACAACGAAGAACAAACAACAAACAACGAAGTACAAACAACAAACAACGTAGAACAAACAACAAACAACGAAGAACAAACAACAAACAACGAAGAACAAACAACAAACAACGAAGAACAAACAACGAACAACAAACAACCAACAACGAAGAACAAACAACAAACAACGAAGAACAAACAACAAACAACGAAGAACAAACAACAAACAACGAAGAACAAACAACAAACAACGAAGAACAAACAACAAACAACGAAGAACAAACAACAAACAACGAAGAACAAACAACAAAGAACGAAGAACAAACAACAAACAACGAAGAACAAACAACAAACAACGAAGAACAAACAACAAACAACGAAGAACAAACAACAAACAACGAAGAACAAACAACAAACAACGAAGAACAAACAACAAACAACAAACAACGAAGAACAAACAACAAACAACGAAGAACAAACAACAAACAACGAAGAACAAACAACAAACAACGAAGAACAAACAACAAACAACGTAGAACAAACAACAAACAACGAAGAACAAGCAACAAACAACAAACAACAAGCAACAAACAACAAACAACAAACAACAAACAACAAACAACAAACAACAAACAACATACAACAAACAACAAACAACATACAACAAACAACAAACAACAAACAACAAACAACAAACAACAAACAACGAACAACAAACAACAAACAACAAACAACAAACAACAAACAACAAACAACAAACAACAAACAACAAACAACAAACAACAAACAACAAACAACAAACAACAAACAACAAAACGAAGAACAAGCAACGAGGAGCAAACAACGAAGAACAAACAACAAACAAGAAACAACGAAGGACAAACAACAAACAACAAACAACGAAGAACAAACAACAAACAACGAAGAACAAACAACAAACAACGAAGAACAAACAACAAAGAACGAAGAACAAACAACAAACAACGAAGAACAAACAACAAACAACGAAGAACAAACAACAAACAACGAAGAACAAACAACAAACAACGAAGAACAAACAACAAACAACGAAGAACAAACAACAAACAACAAACAACGAAGAACAAACAACAAACAACGAAGAACAAACAACAAACAACGAAGAACAAACAACAAACAACGTAGAACAAACAACAAACAACGAAGAACAAGCAACAAACAACAAACAACAAGCAACAAACAACAAACAACAAACAACAAACAACAAACAACAAACAACAAACAACAAACAACAAACAACATACAACAAACAACAAACAACAAACAACAAACAACAAACAACAAAACGAAGAACAAGCAACGAGGAGCAAACAACAAACAACAAACAACAAACAACAAACAACAAACAACAAACAACAAACAACAAACAACAAACAACAAACAACAAACAACAAACAACAAACAACAAACAACAAACAACAAACAACAAACAACAAACAACAAACAACAAACAACAAACAACAAACAACAAACAACAAACAACAAACAACAAACAACAAACAACAAACAACAAACAACGAAGAACAAACAACAAACAACAAACAACAAACAACAAACAACGAAGAACAAACAGCAAACAACGAACAACGAAGAACAAACAACAAACAACGAAGAACAAACAACAAACAACGAAGAACAAACAACGGAGAACAAACAACAAACAACGAAGAACAAACAACAAACAACGAAGAACAAACAACAAACAACGAAGAACAAACAACAAACAACGAAGAACAAACAACAAACAACGAAGAACAAACAACAAACAACGAAGAACAAACAACAAACAACGAAGTACAAACAACAAACAACGTAGAACAAACAACAAACAACGAAGAACAAACAACAAACAACGAAGAACAAACAACAAACAACGAAGAACAAACAACGAACAACAAACAACCAACAACGAAGAACAAACAACAAACAACGAAGAACAAACAACAAACAACGAAGAACAAACAACAAACAACGAAGAACAAACAACAAACAACGAAGAACAAACAACAAACAACGAAGAACAAACAACAAACAACGAAGAACAAACAACAAAGAACGAAGAACAAACAACAAACAACGAAGAACAAACAACAAACAACGAAGAACAAACAACAAACAACGAAGAACAAACAACAAACAACGAAGAACAAACAACAAACAACGAAGAACAAACAACAAACAACAAACAACGAAGAACAAACAACAAACAACGAAGAACAAACAACAAACAACGAAGAACAAACAACAAACAACGAAGAACAAACAACAAACAACGTAGAACAAACAACAAACAACGAAGAACAAGCAACAAACAACAAACAACAAGCAACAAACAACAAACAACAAACAACAAACAACAAACAACAAACAACAAACAACATACAACAAACAACAAACAACATACAACAAACAACAAACAACAAACAACAAACAACAAACAACAAACAACGAACAACAAACAACAAACAACAAACAACAAACAACAAACAACAAACAACAAACAACAAACAACAAACAACAAACAACAAACAACAAACAACAAAACGAAGAACAAGCAACGAGGAGCAAACAACGAAGAACAAACAACAAACAAGAAACAACGAAGGACAAACAACAAACAACAAACAACGAAGAACAAACAACAAACAACGAAGAACAAACAACAAACAACGAAGAACAAACAACAAAGAACGAAGAACAAACAACAAACAACGAAGAACAAACAACAAACAACGAAGAACAAACAACAAACAACGAAGAACAAACAACAAACAACGAAGAACAAACAACAAACAACGAAGAACAAACAACAAACAACAAACAACGAAGAACAAACAACAAACAACGAAGAACAAACAACAAACAACGAAGAACAAACAACAAACAACGTAGAACAAACAACAAACAACGAAGAACAAGCAACAAACAACAAACAACAAGCAACAAACAACAAACAACAAACAACAAACAACAAACAACAAACAACAAACAACAAACAACAAACAACATACAACAAACAACAAACAACAAACAACAAACAACAAACAACAAAACGAAGAACAAGCAACGAGGAGCAAACAACGAAGAACAAACAACAAACAAGAAACAACGAAGGACAAACAACAAACAACAAACAACGAAGAACAAACAACAAACAACGAAGAACAAACAACAAACAACGAAGAACAAACAACAAACAACGAAGAACAAACAACAAACAACGAAGAACAAACAACAAACAACGAAGAACAAACAACAAACAACGAAGAACAAACAACAAACAACGAAGAACAAACAACAAACAACGAAGAACAAACAACAAACAACAAACAACGAAGAACAAACAACAAACAACAAACAACAAACAACAAACAACAAACAACAAACAACAAACAACAAACAACAAACAACAAACAACAAACAACAAACAACAAACAACAAACAACAAACAACAAACAACAAACAACAAACAACAAACAACAAACAACAAACAACAAACAACAAACAACAAACAACAAACAACAAACAACAAACAACAAACAACAAACAACAAACAACAAACAACAAACAACAAACAACAAACAACAAACAACAAACAACAAACAACAAACAACAAACAACAAACAACAAACAACAAACAACAAACAACAAACAACAAACAACAAACAACAAACAACAAACAACAAACAACAAACAACAAACAACAAACAACAAACAACAAACAACAAACAACAAACAACAAACAACAAACAACAAACAACAAACAACAAACAACAAACAACAAACAACAAACAACAAACAACAAACAACAAACAACAAACAACAAACAACAAACAACAAACAACAAACAACAAACAACAAACAACAAACAACAAACAACAAACAACAAACAACAAACAACAAACAACAAACAACAAACAACAAACAACAAACAACAAACAACAAACAACAAACAACAAACAACAAACAACAAACAACAAACAACAAACAACAAACAACAAACAACAAACAACAAACAACAAACAACAAACAACAAACAACAAACAACAAACAACAAACAACAAACAACAAACAACAAACAACAAACAACAAACAACAAACAACAAACAACAAACAACAAACAACAAACAACAAACAACAAACAACAAACAACAAACAACAAACAACAAACAACAAACAACAAACAACAAACAACAAACAACAAACAACAAACAACAAACAACAAACAACAAACAACAAACAACAAACAACAAACAACAAACAACAAACAACAAACAACAAACAACAAACAACAAACAACAAACAACAAACAACAAACAACAAACAACAAACAACAAACAACAAACAACAAACAACAAACAACAAACAACAAACAACAAACAACAAACAACAAACAACAAACAACGAACAACGAACAACAAACAACGAACAACGAACAACAAACAACGAACAACAAACAACAAACAACGAACAACAAACAACAAACAACGAACAACAAACAACAAACAACAAACAACAAACAACAAACAACAAACAACAAACAACAAACAACAAACAACAAACAACAAACAACAAACAACAAACAACAAACAACAAACAACAAACAACAAACAACAAACAACAAACAACAAACAACAAACAACAAACAACAAACAACAAACAACAAACAACAAACAACAAACAACAAACAACAAACAACAAACAACAAACAACAAACAACAAACAACAAACAACAAACAACAAACAACAAACAACAAACAACAAACAACAAACAACAAACAACAAACAACAAACAACAAACAACAAACAACAAACAACAAACAACAAACAACAAACAACAAACAACAAACAACAAACAACAAACAACAAACAACAAACAACAAACAACAAACAACAAACAACAAACAACAAACAACAAACAACAAACAACAAACAACAAACAACAAACAACAAACAACAAACAACAAACAACAAACAACGAACAACGAACAACGAACAACGAACAACGAACAACGAACAACGAACAACGAACAACGAACAACGAACAACAAACAACAAACAACAAACAACAAACAACAAACAACAAACAACAAACAACAAACAACAAACAACAAACAACAAACAACAAACAACAAACAACAAACAACAAACAACAAACAACAAACAACAAACAACAAACAACAAACAACAAACAACAAACAACAAACAACAAACAACAAACAACAAACAACAAACAACAAACAACAAACAACAAACAACAAACAACAAACAACAAACAACAAACAACAAACAACAAACAACAAACAACAAACAACAAACAACAAACAACAAACAACAAACAACAAACAACAAACAACAAACAACAAACAACAAACAACGAAGAACAAACAACAAACAACAAACAACAAACAACGAAGAACAAACAACAAACAACAAACAACAAACAACGAAGAACAAACAACAAACAACAAACAACAAACAACGAAGAACAAACAACAAACAACAAACAACAAACAACAAACAACAAACAACAAACAACAAACAACAAACAACAAACAACAAACAACAAACAACAAACAACAAACAACAAACAACAAACAACAAACAACAAACAACAAACAACAAACAACAAACAACAAACAACAAACAACAAACAACAAACAACAAACAACAAACAACAAACAACAAACAACAAACAACAAACAACAAACAACAAACAACAAACAACAAACAACAAACAACAAACAACAAACAACAAACAACAAACAACAAACAACAAACAACAAACAACAAACAACAAACAACAAACAACAAACAACAAACAACAAACAACAAACAACAAACAACAAACAACAAACAACAAACAACAAACAACAAACAACAAACAACAAACAACAAACAACAAACAACAAACAACAAACAACAAACAACAAACAACAAACAACAAACAACAAACAACAAACAACAAACAACAAACAACAAACAACAAACAACAAACAACAAACAACAAACAACGAACAAAGAACAACGAACAACGAACAACGAACAACGAACAACAAACAACAAACAACAAACAACAAACAACAAACAACAAACAACAAACAACAAACAACAAACAACAAACAACAAACAACAAACAACAAACAACAAACAACAAACAACAAACAACAAACAACAAACAACAAACAACAAACAACAAACAACAAACAACAAACAACAAACAACAAACAACAAACAACAAACAACAAACAACAAACCACAAACAACAAACAACAAACAACAAACAACAAACAACAAACAACAAACAACAAACAACAAACAACAAACAACAAACAACAAACAACAAACAACAAACAACAAACAACAAACAACAAACAACAAACAACAAACAACAACAACAAACAACAAACAACAAACAACAAACAACAAACAACAAACAACAAACAACAAACAACAAACAACAAACAACAAACAACAAACAACAAACAACAAACAACAAACAACAAACAACAAACAACAAACAACAAACAACAAACAACAAACAACAAACAACAAACAACAAACAACAAACAACAAACAACAAACAACAAACAACAAACAACAAACAACAAACAACAAACAACAAACAACAAACAACAAACAACGAAGAACAAACAACAAACAACAAACAACAAACAACAAACAACGAAGAACAAACAGCAAACAACGAACAACGAAGAACAAACAACAAACAACGAAGAACAAACAACAAACAACGAAGAACAAACAACGGAGAACAAACAACAAACAACGAAGAACAAACAACAAACAACGAAGAACAAACAACAAACAACGAAGAACAAACAACAAACAACGAAGAACAAACAACAAACAACGAAGAACAAACAACAAACAACGAAGAACAAACAACAAACAACGAAGTACAAACAACAAACAACGTAGAACAAACAACAAACAACGAAGAACAAACAACAAACAACGAAGAACAAACAACAAACAACGAAGAACAAACAACGAACAACAAACAACCAACAACGAACAACAAACAACCAACAACGAAGAACAAACAACAAACAACGAAGAACAAACAACAAACAACGAAGAACAAACAACAAACAACGAAGAACAAACAACAAACAACGAAGAACATACAACAAACAACGAAGAACAAACAACAAAGAACGAAGAACAAACAACAAAGAACGAAGAACAAACAACAAACAACGAAGAACAAACAACAAACAACGAAGAACAAACAACAAACAACGAAGAACAAACAACAAACAACGAAGAACAAACAACAAACAACGAAGAACAAACAACAAACAACAAACAACGAAGAACAAACAACAAACAACGAAGAACAAACAACAAACAACGAAGAACAAACAACAAACAACGAAGAACAAACAACAAACAACGTAGAACAAACAACAAACAACGAAGAACAAGCAACAAACAACAAACAACAAGCAACAAACAACAAACAACAAACAACAAACAACAATCAACAAACAACAAACAACAAACAACAAACAACAAACAACAAACAACAAACAACAAACAACATACAACAAACAACAAACAACAAACAACAAACAACAAACAACAAACAACAAACAACAAACAACAAACAACAAACAACAAACAACGAACAACGAACAACAAACAACAAACAACAAACAACAAACAACAAACAACAAACAACAAACAACAAACAACAAACAACAAACAACAAACAACAAACAACAAACAACAAACAACAAACAACAAACAACAAACAACAAACAACAAACAACAAACAACAAACAACAAACAACAAACAACAAACAACAACAACAAACAACAAACAACAAACAACAAACAACAAACAACAAACAACAAACAACAAACAACAAACAACAAACAACAAACAACAAACAACAAACAACAAACAACAAACAACAAACAACAAACAACAAACAACAAACAACAAACAACAAACAACAAACAACAAACAACAAACAACAAACAACAAACAACAAACAACAAACAACAAACAACAAACAACAAACAACAAACAACAAACAACAAACAACAAACAACAAACAACGAAGAACAAACAACAAACAACAAACAACAAACAACAAACAACGAAGAACAAACAGCAAACAACGAACAACGAAGAACAAACAACAAACAACGAAGAACAAACAACAAACAACGAAGAACAAACAACGGAGAACAAACAACAAACAACGAAGAACAAACAACAAACAACGAAGAACAAACAACAAACAACGAAGAACAAACAACAAACAACGAAGAACAAACAACAAACAACGAAGAACAAACAACAAACAACGAAGAACAAACAACAAACAACGAAGTACAAACAACAAACAACGTAGAACAAACAACAAACAACGAAGAACAAACAACAAACAACGAAGAACAAACAACAAACAACGAAGAACAAACAACGAACAACAAACAACCAACAACGAACAACAAACAACCAACAACGAAGAACAAACAACAAACAACGAAGAACAAACAACAAACAACGAAGAACAAACAACAAACAACGAAGAACAAACAACAAACAACGAAGAACATACAACAAACAACGAAGAACAAACAACAAAGAACGAAGAACAAACAACAAAGAACGAAGAACAAACAACAAACAACGAAGAACAAACAACAAACAACGAAGAACAAACAACAAACAACGAAGAACAAACAACAAACAACGAAGAACAAACAACAAACAACGAAGAACAAACAACAAACAACAAACAACGAAGAACAAACAACAAACAACGAAGAACAAACAACAAACAACGAAGAACAAACAACAAACAACGAAGAACAAACAACAAACAACGTAGAACAAACAACAAACAACGAAGAACAAGCAACAAACAACAAACAACAAGCAACAAACAACAAACAACAAACAACAAACAACAATCAACAAACAACAAACAACAAACAACAAACAACAAACAACAAACAACAAACAACAAACAACATACAACAAACAACAAACAACAAACAACAAACAACAAACAACAAACAACAAACAACAAACAACAAACAACAAACAACAAACAACAAACAACAAACAACAAACAACAAACAACAAACAACAAACAACAAACCACAAACAACAAACAACAAACAACAAACAACAAACAACAAACAACAAACAACAAACAACAAACAACAAACAACAAACAACAAACAACAAACAACAAACAACAAACAACAAACAACAAACAACAAACAACAACAACAAACAACAAACAACAAACAACAAACAACAAACAACAAACAACAAACAACAAACAACAAACAACAAACAACAAACAACAAACAACAAACAACAAACAACAAACAACAAACAACAAACAACAAACAACAAACAACAAACAACAAACAACAAACAACAAACAACAAACAACAAACAACAAACAACAAACAACAAACAACAAACAACAAACAACAAACAACAAACAACAAACAACAAACAACGAAGAACAAACAACAAACAACAAACAACAAACAACAAACAACGAAGAACAAACAGCAAACAACGAACAACGAAGAACAAACAACAAACAACGAAGAACAAACAACAAACAACGAAGAACAAACAACGGAGAACAAACAACAAACAACGAAGAACAAACAACAAACAACGAAGAACAAACAACAAACAACGAAGAACAAACAACAAACAACGAAGAACAAACAACAAACAACGAAGAACAAACAACAAACAACGAAGAACAAACAACAAACAACGAAGTACAAACAACAAACAACGTAGAACAAACAACAAACAACGAAGAACAAACAACAAACAACGAAGAACAAACAACAAACAACGAAGAACAAACAACGAACAACAAACAACCAACAACGAACAACAAACAACCAACAACGAAGAACAAACAACAAACAACGAAGAACAAACAACAAACAACGAAGAACAAACAACAAACAACGAAGAACAAACAACAAACAACGAAGAACATACAACAAACAACGAAGAACAAACAACAAAGAACGAAGAACAAACAACAAAGAACGAAGAACAAACAACAAACAACGAAGAACAAACAACAAACAACGAAGAACAAACAACAAACAACGAAGAACAAACAACAAACAACGAAGAACAAACAACAAACAACGAAGAACAAACAACAAACAACAAACAACGAAGAACAAACAACAAACAACGAAGAACAAACAACAAACAACGAAGAACAAACAACAAACAACGAAGAACAAACAACAAACAACGTAGAACAAACAACAAACAACGAAGAACAAGCAACAAACAACAAACAACAAGCAACAAACAACAAACAACAAACAACAAACAACAATCAACAAACAACAAACAACAAACAACAAACAACAAACAACAAACAACAAACAACAAACAACATACAACAAACAACAAACAACAAACAACAAACAACAAACAACAAACAACAAACAACAAACAACAAACAACAAACAACAAACAACAAACAACAAACAACAAACAACAAACAACAAACAACAAACCACAAACAACAAACAACAAACAACAAACAACAAACAACAAACAACAAACAACAAACAACAAACAACAAACAACAAACAACAAACAACAAACAACAAACAACAAACAACAAACAACAAACAACAAACAACAACAACAAACAACAAACAACAAACAACAAACAACAAACAACAAACAACAAACAACAAACAACAAACAACAAACAACAAACAACAAACAACAAACAACAAACAACAAACAACAAACAACAAACAACAAACAACAAACAACAAACAACAAACAACAAACAACAAACAACAAACAACAAACAACAAACAACAAACAACAAACAACAAACAACAAACAACAAACAACAAACAACAAACAACAAACAACAAACAACGAAGAACAAACAACAAACAACAAACAACAAACAACAAACAACGAAGAACAAACAGCAAACAACGAACAACGAAGAACAAACAACAAACAACGAAGAACAAACAACAAACAACGAAGAACAAACAACGGAGAACAAACAACAAACAACGAAGAACAAACAACAAACAACGAAGAACAAACAACAAACAACGAAGAACAAACAACAAACAACGAAGAACAAACAACAAACAACGAAGAACAAACAACAAACAACGAAGAACAAACAACAAACAACGAAGTACAAACAACAAACAACGTAGAACAAACAACAAACAACGAAGAACAAACAACAAACAACGAAGAACAAACAACAAACAACGAAGAACAAACAACGAACAACAAACAACCAACAACGAACAACAAACAACCAACAACGAAGAACAAACAACAAACAACGAAGAACAAACAACAAACAACGAAGAACAAACAACAAACAACGAAGAACAAACAACAAACAACGAAGAACATACAACAAACAACGAAGAACAAACAACAAAGAACGAAGAACAAACAACAAAGAACGAAGAACAAACAACAAACAACGAAGAACAAACAACAAACAACGAAGAACAAACAACAAACAACGAAGAACAAACAACAAACAACGAAGAACAAACAACAAACAACGAAGAACAAACAACAAACAACAAACAACGAAGAACAAACAACAAACAACGAAGAACAAACAACAAACAACGAAGAACAAACAACAAACAACGAAGAACAAACAACAAACAACGTAGAACAAACAACAAACAACGAAGAACAAGCAACAAACAACAAACAACAAGCAACAAACAACAAACAACAAACAACAAACAACAATCAACAAACAACAAACAACAAACAACAAACAACAAACAACAAACAACAAACAACAAACAACATACAACAAACAACAAACAACAAACAACAAACAACAAACAACAAACAACAAACAACAAACAACAAACAACAAACAACAAACAACAAACAACAAACAACAAACAACAAACAACAAACAACAAACAACAAACAACAAACCACAAACAACAAACAACAAACAACAAACAACAAACAACAAACAACAAACAACAAACAACAAACAACAAACAACAAACAACAAACAACAAACAACAAACAACAAACAACAAACAACAAACAACAAACAACAACAACAAACAACAAACAACAAACAACAAACAACAAACAACAAACAACAAACAACAAACAACAAACAACAAACAACAAACAACAAACAACAAACAACAAACAACAAACAACAAACAACAAACAACAAACAACAAACAACAAACAACAAACAACAAACAACAAACAACAAACAACAAACAACAAACAACAAACAACAAACAACAAACAACAAACAACAAACAACAAACAACAAACAACAAACAACGAAGAACAAACAACAAACAACAAACAACAAACAACAAACAACGAAGAACAAACAGCAAACAACGAACAACGAAGAACAAACAACAAACAACGAAGAACAAACAACAAACAACGAAGAACAAACAACGGAGAACAAACAACAAACAACGAAGAACAAACAACAAACAACGAAGAACAAACAACAAACAACGAAGAACAAACAACAAACAACGAAGAACAAACAACAAACAACGAAGAACAAACAACAAACAACGAAGAACAAACAACAAACAACGAAGTACAAACAACAAACAACGTAGAACAAACAACAAACAACGAAGAACAAACAACAAACAACGAAGAACAAACAACAAACAACGAAGAACAAACAACGAACAACAAACAACCAACAACGAACAACAAACAACCAACAACGAAGAACAAACAACAAACAACGAAGAACAAACAACAAACAACGAAGAACAAACAACAAACAACGAAGAACAAACAACAAACAACGAAGAACATACAACAAACAACGAAGAACAAACAACAAAGAACGAAGAACAAACAACAAAGAACGAAGAACAAACAACAAACAACGAAGAACAAACAACAAACAACGAAGAACAAACAACAAACAACGAAGAACAAACAACAAACAACGAAGAACAAACAACAAACAACGAAGAACAAACAACAAACAACAAACAACGAAGAACAAACAACAAACAACGAAGAACAAACAACAAACAACGAAGAACAAACAACAAACAACGAAGAACAAACAACAAACAACGTAGAACAAACAACAAACAACGAAGAACAAGCAACAAACAACAAACAACAAGCAACAAACAACAAACAACAAACAACAAACAACAATCAACAAACAACAAACAACAAACAACAAACAACAAACAACAAACAACAAACAACAAACAACATACAACAAACAACAAACAACAAACAACAAACAACAAACAACAAACAACAAACAACAAACAACAAACAACAAACAACAAACAACAAACAACAAACAACAAACAACAAACAACAAACAACAAACAACAAACCACAAACAACAAACAACAAACAACAAACAACAAACAACAAACAACAAACAACAAACAACAAACAACAAACAACAAACAACAAACAACAAACAACAAACAACAAACAACAAACAACAAACAACAAACAACAACAACAAACAACAAACAACAAACAACAAACAACAAACAACAAACAACAAACAACAAACAACAAACAACAAACAACAAACAACAAACAACAAACAACAAACAACAAACAACAAACAACAAACAACAAACAACAAACAACAAACAACAAACAACAAACAACAAACAACAAACAACAAACAACAAACAACAAACAACAAACAACAAACAACAAACAACAAACAACAAACAACAAACAACAAACAACGAAGAACAAACAACAAACAACAAACAACAAACAACAAACAACGAAGAACAAACAGCAAACAACGAACAACGAAGAACAAACAACAAACAACGAAGAACAAACAACAAACAACGAAGAACAAACAACGGAGAACAAACAACAAACAACGAAGAACAAACAACAAACAACGAAGAACAAACAACAAACAACGAAGAACAAACAACAAACAACGAAGAACAAACAACAAACAACGAAGAACAAACAACAAACAACGAAGAACAAACAACAAACAACGAAGTACAAACAACAAACAACGTAGAACAAACAACAAACAACGAAGAACAAACAACAAACAACGAAGAACAAACAACAAACAACGAAGAACAAACAACGAACAACAAACAACCAACAACGAACAACAAACAACCAACAACGAAGAACAAACAACAAACAACGAAGAACAAACAACAAACAACGAAGAACAAACAACAAACAACGAAGAACAAACAACAAACAACGAAGAACATACAACAAACAACGAAGAACAAACAACAAAGAACGAAGAACAAACAACAAAGAACGAAGAACAAACAACAAACAACGAAGAACAAACAACAAACAACGAAGAACAAACAACAAACAACGAAGAACAAACAACAAACAACGAAGAACAAACAACAAACAACGAAGAACAAACAACAAACAACAAACAACGAAGAACAAACAACAAACAACGAAGAACAAACAACAAACAACGAAGAACAAACAACAAACAACGAAGAACAAACAACAAACAACGTAGAACAAACAACAAACAACGAAGAACAAGCAACAAACAACAAACAACAAGCAACAAACAACAAACAACAAACAACAAACAACAATCAACAAACAACAAACAACAAACAACAAACAACAAACAACAAACAACAAACAACAAACAACATACAACAAACAACAAACAACAAACAACAAACAACAAACAACAAACAACAAACAACAAACAACAAACAACAAACAACAAACAACAAACAACAAACAACAAACAACAAACAACAAACAACAAACAACAAACAACAAACCACAAACAACAAACAACAAACAACAAACAACAAACAACAAACAACAAACAACAAACAACAAACAACAAACAACAAACAACAAACAACAAACAACAAACAACAAACAACAAACAACAAACAACAAACAACAACAACAAACAACAAACAACAAACAACAAACAACAAACAACAAACAACAAACAACAAACAACAAACAACAAACAACAAACAACAAACAACAAACAACAAACAACAAACAACAAACAACAAACAACAAACAACAAACAACAAACAACAAACAACAAACAACAAACAACAAACAACAAACAACAAACAACAAACAACAAACAACAAACAACAAACAACAAACAACAAACAACAAACAACAAACAACAAACAACAAACAACGAAGAACAAACAACAAACAACAAACAACAAACAACAAACAACGAAGAACAAACAGCAAACAACGAACAACGAAGAACAAACAACAAACAACGAAGAACAAACAACAAACAACGAAGAACAAACAACGGAGAACAAACAACAAACAACGAAGAACAAACAACAAACAACGAAGAACAAACAACAAACAACGAAGAACAAACAACAAACAACGAAGAACAAACAACAAACAACGAAGAACAAACAACAAACAACGAAGAACAAACAACAAACAACGAAGTACAAACAACAAACAACGTAGAACAAACAACAAACAACGAAGAACAAACAACAAACAACGAAGAACAAACAACAAACAACGAAGAACAAACAACGAACAACAAACAACCAACAACGAACAACAAACAACCAACAACGAAGAACAAACAACAAACAACGAAGAACAAACAACAAACAACGAAGAACAAACAACAAACAACGAAGAACAAACAACAAACAACGAAGAACATACAACAAACAACGAAGAACAAACAACAAAGAACGAAGAACAAACAACAAAGAACGAAGAACAAACAACAAACAACGAAGAACAAACAACAAACAACGAAGAACAAACAACAAACAACGAAGAACAAACAACAAACAACGAAGAACAAACAACAAACAACGAAGAACAAACAACAAACAACAAACAACGAAGAACAAACAACAAACAACGAAGAACAAACAACAAACAACGAAGAACAAACAACAAACAACGAAGAACAAACAACAAACAACGTAGAACAAACAACAAACAACGAAGAACAAGCAACAAACAACAAACAACAAGCAACAAACAACAAACAACAAACAACAAACAACAATCAACAAACAACAAACAACAAACAACAAACAACAAACAACAAACAACAAACAACAAACAACATACAACAAACAACAAACAACAAACAACAAACAACAAACAACAAACAACAAACAACAAACAACAAACAACAAACAACAAACAACAAACAACAAACAACAAACAACAAACAACAAACAACAAACAACAAACCACAAACAACAAACAACAAACAACAAACAACAAACAACAAACAACAAACAACAAACAACAAACAACAAACAACAAACAACAAACAACAAACAACAAACAACAAACAACAAACAACAAACAACAAACAACAAACAACAACAACAAACAACAAACAACAAACAACAAACAACAAACAACAAACAACAAACAACAAACAACAAACAACAAACAACAAACAACAAACAACAAACAACAAACAACAAACAACAAACAACAAACAACAAACAACAAACAACAAACAACAAACAACAAACAACAAACAACAAACAACAAACAACAAACAACAAACAACAAACAACAAACAACAAACAACAAACAACAAACAACAAACAACAAACAACGAAGAACAAACAACAAACAACAAACAACAAACAACAAACAACGAAGAACAAACAGCAAACAACGAACAACGAAGAACAAACAACAAACAACGAAGAACAAACAACAAACAACGAAGAACAAACAACGGAGAACAAACAACAAACAACGAAGAACAAACAACAAACAACGAAGAACAAACAACAAACAACGAAGAACAAACAACAAACAACGAAGAACAAACAACAAACAACGAAGAACAAACAACAAACAACGAAGAACAAACAACAAACAACGAAGTACAAACAACAAACAACGTAGAACAAACAACAAACAACGAAGAACAAACAACAAACAACGAAGAACAAACAACAAACAACGAAGAACAAACAACGAACAACAAACAACCAACAACGAACAACAAACAACCAACAACGAAGAACAAACAACAAACAACGAAGAACAAACAACAAACAACGAAGAACAAACAACAAACAACGAAGAACAAACAACAAACAACGAAGAACATACAACAAACAACGAAGAACAAACAACAAAGAACGAAGAACAAACAACAAAGAACGAAGAACAAACAACAAACAACGAAGAACAAACAACAAACAACGAAGAACAAACAACAAACAACGAAGAACAAACAACAAACAACGAAGAACAAACAACAAACAACGAAGAACAAACAACAAACAACAAACAACGAAGAACAAACAACAAACAACGAAGAACAAACAACAAACAACGAAGAACAAACAACAAACAACGAAGAACAAACAACAAACAACGTAGAACAAACAACAAACAACGAAGAACAAGCAACAAACAACAAACAACAAGCAACAAACAACAAACAACAAACAACAAACAACAATCAACAAACAACAAACAACAAACAACAAACAACAAACAACAAACAACAAACAACAAACAACATACAACAAACAACAAACAACAAACAACAAACAACAAACAACAAACAACAAACAACAAACAACAAACAACAAACAACAAACAACAAACAACAAACAACAAACAACAAACAACAAACAACAAACAACAAACAACAAACAACAAACAACAAACAACAAACCACAAACAACAAACAACAAACAACAAACAACAAACAACAAACAACAAACAACAAACAACAAACAACAAACAACAAACAACAAACAACAAACAACAAACAACAAACAACAAACAACAAACAACAAACAACAACAACAAACAACAAACAACAAACAACAAACAACAAACAACAAACAACAAACAACAAACAACAAACAACAAACAACAAACAACAAACAACAAACAACAAACAACAAACAACAAACAACAAACAACAAACAACAAACAACAAACAACAAACAACAAACAACAAACAACAAACAACAAACAACAAACAACAAACAACAAACAACAAACAACAAACAACAAACAACAAACAACAAACAACGAAGAACAAACAACAAACAACAAACAACAAACAACAAACAACGAAGAACAAACAGCAAACAACGAACAACGAAGAACAAACAACAAACAACGAAGAACAAACAACAAACAACGAAGAACAAACAACGGAGAACAAACAACAAACAACGAAGAACAAACAACAAACAACGAAGAACAAACAACAAACAACGAAGAACAAACAACAAACAACGAAGAACAAACAACAAACAACGAAGAACAAACAACAAACAACGAAGAACAAACAACAAACAACGAAGTACAAACAACAAACAACGTAGAACAAACAACAAACAACGAAGAACAAACAACAAACAACGAAGAACAAACAACAAACAACGAAGAACAAACAACGAACAACAAACAACCAACAACGAACAACAAACAACCAACAACGAAGAACAAACAACAAACAACGAAGAACAAACAACAAACAACGAAGAACAAACAACAAACAACGAAGAACAAACAACAAACAACGAAGAACATACAACAAACAACGAAGAACAAACAACAAAGAACGAAGAACAAACAACAAAGAACGAAGAACAAACAACAAACAACGAAGAACAAACAACAAACAACGAAGAACAAACAACAAACAACGAAGAACAAACAACAAACAACGAAGAACAAACAACAAACAACGAAGAACAAACAACAAACAACAAACAACGAAGAACAAACAACAAACAACGAAGAACAAACAACAAACAACGAAGAACAAACAACAAACAACGAAGAACAAACAACAAACAACGTAGAACAAACAACAAACAACGAAGAACAAGCAACAAACAACAAACAACAAGCAACAAACAACAAACAACAAACAACAAACAACAATCAACAAACAACAAACAACAAACAACAAACAACAAACAACAAACAACAAACAACAAACAACATACAACAAACAACAAACAACAAACAACAAACAACAAACAACAAACAACAAACAACAAACAACAAACAACAAACAACAAACAACAAACAACAAACAACAAACAACAAACAACAAACAACAAACAACAAACAACAAACAACAAACAACAAACAACAAACAACAAACAACAAACAACAAACAACAAACAACAAACAACAAACAACAAACAACAAACAACGAAGAACAAACAGCAAACAACGAACAACGAAGAACAAACAACAAACAACGAAGAACAAACAACAAACAACGAAGAACAAACAACGGAGAACAAACAACAAACAACGAAGAACAAACAACAAACAACGAAGAACAAACAACAAACAACGAAGAACAAACAACAAACAACGAAGAACAAACAACAAACAACGAAGAACAAACAACAAACAACGAAGAACAAACAACAAACAACGAAGTACAAACAACAAACAACGTAGAACAAACAACAAACAACGAAGAACAAACAACAAACAACGAAGAACAAACAACAAACAACGAAGAACAAACAACGAACAACAAACAACCAACAACGAAGAACAAACAACAAACAACGAAGAACAAACAACAAACAACGAAGAACAAACAACAAACAACGAAGAACAAACAACAAACAACGAAGAACAAACAACAAACAACGAAGAACAAACAACAAACAACGAAGAACAAACAACAAAGAACGAAGAACAAACAACAAACAACGAAGAACAAACAACAAACAACGAAGAACAAACAACAAACAACGAAGAACAAACAACAAACAACGAAGAACAAACAACAAACAACGAAGAACAAACAACAAACAACAAACAACGAAGAACAAACAACAAACAACGAAGAACAAACAACAAACAACGAAGAACAAACAACAAACAACGAAGAACAAACAACAAACAACGTAGAACAAACAACAAACAACGAAGAACAAGCAACAAACAACAAACAACAAGCAACAAACAACAAACAACAAACAACAAACAACAAACAACAAACAACAAACAACATACAACAAACAACAAACAACATACAACAAACAACAAACAACAAACAACAAACAACAAACAACAAACAACGAACAACAAACAACAAACAACAAACAACAAACAACAAACAACAAACAACAAACAACAAACAACAAACAACAAACAACAAACAACAAACAACAAAACGAAGAACAAGCAACGAGGAGCAAACAACGAAGAACAAACAACAAACAAGAAACAACGAAGGACAAACAACAAACAACAAACAACGAAGAACAAACAACAAACAACGAAGAACAAACAACAAACAACGAAGAACAAACAACAAAGAACGAAGAACAAACAACAAACAACGAAGAACAAACAACAAACAACGAAGAACAAACAACAAACAACGAAGAACAAACAACAAACAACGAAGAACAAACAACAAACAACGAAGAACAAACAACAAACAACAAACAACGAAGAACAAACAACAAACAACGAAGAACAAACAACAAACAACGAAGAACAAACAACAAACAACGTAGAACAAACAACAAACAACGAAGAACAAGCAACAAACAACAAACAACAAGCAACAAACAACAAACAACAAACAACAAACAACAAACAACAAACAACAAACAACAAACAACAAACAACATACAACAAACAACAAACAACAAACAACAAACAACAAACAACAAAACGAAGAACAAGCAACGAGGAGCAAACAACGAAGAACAAACAACAAACAAGAAACAACGAAGGACAAACAACAAACAACAAACAACGAAGAACAAACAACAAACAACGAAGAACAAACAACAAACAACGAAGAACAAACAACAAACAACGAAGAACAAACAACAAACAACGAAGAACAAACAACAAACAACGAAGAACAAACAACAAACAACGAAGAACAAACAACAAACAACGAAGAACAAACAACAAACAACGAAGAACAAACAACAAACAACAAACAACGAAGAACAAACAACAAACAACAAACAACAAACAACAAACAACAAACAACAAACAACAAACAACAAACAACAAACAACAAACAACAAACAACAAACAACAAACAACAAACAACAAACAACAAACAACAAACAACAAACAACAAACAACAAACAACAAACAACAAACAACAAACAACAAACAACAAACAACAAACAACAAACAACAAACAACAAACAACAAACAACAAACAACAAACAACAAACAACAAACAACAAACAACAAACAACAAACAACAAACAACAAACAACAAACAACAAACAACAAACAACAAACAACAAACAACAAACAACAAACAACAAACAACAAACAACAAACAACAAACAACAAACAACAAACAACAAACAACAAACAACAAACAACAAACAACAAACAACAAACAACAAACAACAAACAACAAACAACAAACAACAAACAACAAACAACAAACAACAAACAACAAACAACAAACAACAAACAACAAACAACAAACAACAAACAACAAACAACAAACAACAAACAACAAACAACAAACAACAAACAACAAACAACAAACAACAAACAACAAACAACAAACAACAAACAACAAACAACAAACAACAAACAACAAACAACAAACAACAAACAACAAACAACAAACAACAAACAACAAACAACAAACAACAAACAACAAACAACAAACAACAAACAACAAACAACAAACAACAAACAACAAACAACAAACAACAAACAACAAACAACAAACAACAAACAACAAACAACAAACAACAAACAACAAACAACAAACAGCAAACAACAAACAACAAACAACAAACAACAAACAACAAACAACAAACAACAAACAACAAACAACAAACAACAAACAACAAACAACAAACAACAAACAACAAACAACAAACAACAAACAACAAACAACAAACAACAAACTACAAACAACAAACAACAAACAACAAACAACAAACAACAAACAACAAACAACAAACAACAAACTACAAACAACAAACAACAAACAACAAACAACAAACAACAAACAACAAACAACAAACAACAAACAACAAACAACAAACAACAAACAACGAAGAACAAACAACAAACAACGAAGAACAAACAACAAACAACGAAGAACAAACAACAAACAACGAAGAACAAACAACAAACAACGAAGAACAAACAACAAACAACAAACAACAAACAACGAAGAACAAACAACAAACAACGAAGAACAAACAACAAACAACGAAGAACAAACAACAAACAACGAAGAACAAACAACAAACAACGAAGAACAAACAACAAACAACGAAGAACAAACAACAAACAACGAAGAACAAACAACAAACAACGAAGAACAAACAACAAACAACGAAGAACAAACACAAACAACGAAGAACAAACACAAACAACGAAGAACAAACAACAAACAACGAAGAACAAACAACAAACAACGAAGAACAAACAACAAACAACGAAGCACAAACAACAAACAACGAAGCACAAACAACAAACAACGAAGCACAAACAACAAACAACGAAGAACAAACAACAAACAACGAAGAACAAACAACAAACAACGAAGAACAAACAACAAACAACGAAGAGCAAACAACAAACAACGAAGAGCAAACAACAAACAACGAAGAACAAACAACAAACAACGAAGAGCAAACAACAAACAACGAAGAACAAACAACAAACAACGAAGAACAAACAACAAACAACGAAGAACAAACAACAAACAACGAAGAACAAACAACAAACAACGAAGAACAAACAACAAACAACGAAGAACAAACAACAAACAACGAAGAACAAACAACAAACAACGAAGAACAAACAACAAACAACGAAGAACAAACAACGAAGAACAAACAACAAACAACGAAGAACAAACAACAAACAACGAAGAACAAACAACAAACAACGAAGAACAAACAACAAACAACGAAGAACAAACAACAAACAACGAAGAACAAACAACAAACAACGAAGAACAAACAACAAACAACGAAGAACAAACAACAAACAACGAAGAACAAACAACAAACAACAAACAACAAACAACAAACAACAAACAACAAACAACAAACAACAAACAACAAACAACAAACAACAAACAACAAACAACAAACAACAAACAACAAACAACAAACAACAAACAACAAACAACAAACAACAAACAACAAACAACAAACAACAAACAACAAACAACAAACAACAAACAACAAACAACAAACAACAAACAACCAACAACAAACAACAAACAACAAACAACAAACAACAAACAACAAACAAACAACAAACAACAAACAACAAACAACAAACAACAAACAACAAACAACAAACAACAAACAACAAACAACAAACAACAAACATCAAACAACAAACAACGAACAACAAACAACAAACAACGAACAACGAACAACAAACAACAAACAACGAACAACGAACAACAAACAACGAACAACGAACAACAAACAACAAACAACCAACAACAAACAACAAACAACAAACAACAAACAACAAACAACAATCAACAAACAACAAACAACAAACAACAAACAACAAACAACAAACAACAAACAACAAACAACAAACAACAAACAACAAACAACAAACAACAAACAACAAACAACAAACAACAAACAACAAACAACAAACAACAAACAACAAACAACAAACAACAAACAACAAACAACAAACAACAAACAACAAACAACAAACAACAAACAACAAACAACAAACAACAAACAACAAACAACAAACAACAAACAACAAACAACAAACAACAAACAACAAACAACAAACAACAAACAACAAACAACAAACAACAAACAACAAACAACAAACAACAAACAACAAACAACAAACAACAAACAACAAACAACAAACAACAAACAACAAACAACAAACGACAAACGACAAACGACAAACGACAAACGACAAACGACAAACGACAAACGACAAACGACAAACGACAAACGACAAACGACAAACGACAAACGACAAACGACAAACGACAAACGACAAACAACAAACAACAAACGACAAACAACAAACAACAAACAACAAACAACAAACAACAAACAACAAACAACAAACAACAAACAACAAACAACAAACAACAAACAACAAACAACAAACAACAAACAACGAACAACAAACAACAAACAACAAACAACAAACAACAAACAACAAACAACAAACAACAAACAACAAACAACAAACAACAAACAACAAACAACAAACAACAAACAACAAACAACAAACAACAAACAACAAACAACAAACAACAAACAACAAACAACAAACAACAAACAACAAACAACAAACAACAAACAACAAACAACAAACAACAAACAACAAACAACAAACAACAAACAACAAACAACAAACAACAAACAACAAACAACAAACAACAAACAACAAACAACAAACAACAAACAACAAACAACAAACAACAAACAACAAACAACAAACAACAAACAACAAACAACAAACAACAAACAACAAACAACAAACAACAAACAACAAACAACAAACAACAAACGACAAACAACAAACGACAAACAACAAACAACAAACAACAAACAACAAACAACAAACAACAAACAACAAACAACAAACAACAAACAACAAACAACAAACAACAAACAACAAACAACAAACAACAAACAACAAACAACAAACAACAAACAACAAACAACAAACAACAAACAACAAACAACAAACAACAAACAACAAACAACAAACAACAAACAACAAACAACAAACAACAAACAACAAACAACAAACAACAAACAACAAACAACAAACGACAAACAACAAACGACAAACGACAAACAACAAACAACAAACGACAAACGGCAAACAACAAACAACAAACAACAAACAACAAACAACAAACAACAAACAACAAACAACAAACAACAAACAACAAACAACAAACAACAAACAACAAACAACAAACAACAAACAACAAACAACAAACAACAAACAACAAACAACAGACAACAAACAACAAACAACACACAACAAACAACAAACAACAAACAACAAACAACAAACAACAAACAACAAACAACAAACAACAAACAACAAACAACAAACAACAAACAACAAACAACAAACAACAAACAACAAACAACAAACAACAAACAACAAACAACAAACAACAAACAACAAACAACAAACAACAAACAACAAACAACAAACAACAAACAACAAACAACAAACAACAAACAACAAACAACAAACAACAAACAACAAACAACAAACAACAAACAACAAACAACAAACAACAAACAACAAACAACAAACAACAAACAACAAACAACAAACAACAAACAACAAACAACAAACAACAAACAACAAACAACAAACAACAAACAACAAACAACAAACAACAAACAACAAACAACAAACAACAAACAACAAACAACAAACAACAAACAACAAACAACAAACAACAAACAACAAACAACAAACAACAAACAACAAACAGCAAACAACAAACAACAAACAACAAACAACAAACAACAAACAACAAACAACAAACAACAAACAACAAACAACAAACAACAAACAACAAACAACAAACAACAAACAACAAACAACAAACAACAAACAACAAACTACAAACAACAAACAACAAACAACAAACAACAAACAACAAACAACAAACAACAAACAACAAACAACAAACAACAAACAACAAACAACAAACAACAAACAACAAACAACAAACAACAAACAACAAACAACAAACAACAAACAACAAACAACAAACAACAAACAACAAACAACGAAGAACAAACAACAAACAACGAAGAACAAACAACAAACAACGAAGAACAAACAACAAACAACGAAGAACAAACAACAAACAACGAAGAACAAACAACGAAGAACAAACAACAAACAACGAAGAACAAACAACAAACAACGAAGAACAAACAACAAACAACGAAGAACAAACAACAAACAACGAAGAACAAACAACAAACAACGAAGAACAAACAACAAACAACGAAGAACAAACAACAAACAACGAAGAACAAACACAAACAACGAAGAACAAACACAAACAACGAAGAACAAACAACAAACAACGAAGAACAAACAACAAACAACGAAGAACAAACAACAAACAACGAAGCACAAACAACAAACAACGAAGCACAAACAACAAACAACGAAGCACAAACAACAAACAACGAAGAACAAACAACAAACAACGAAGAACAAACAACAAACAACGAAGAACAAACAACAAACAACGAAGAGCAAACAACAAACAACGAAGAGCAAACAACAAACAACGAAGAACAAACAACAAACAACGAAGAGCAAACAACAAACAACGAAGAACAAACAACAAACAACGAAGAACAAACAACAAACAACGAAGAACAAACAACAAACAACGAAGAACAAACAACAAACAACGAAGAACAAACAACAAACAACGAAGAACGAAGAACAAACAACGAAGAACGAAGAACAAACACAAACAACGAACAACAAACACAAACAACGAACAACAAACAACAAACAACGAAGAACAAACAACAAACAACGAAGAACAAACAACAAACAACGAAGAACAAACAACAAACAACGAAGCACAAACAACAAACAACGAAGCACAAACAACAAACAACGAAGCACAAACAACAAACAACGAAGAACGAACAACAAACAACGAAGAACGAACAACAAACAACGAAGAACGAACAACAAACAACGAAGAACGAACAACAAACAACGAAGAACGAACAACAAACAACGAAGAACGAACAACAAACAACGAAGAACGAACAACAAACAACGAAGAACGAACAACAAACAACGAAGAACGAACAACAAACAACGAAGAACAAACAACAAACAACGAAGAACAAACAACAAACAACGAAGAACAAACAACAAACAACGAAGAACAAACAACAAACAACGAAGAACAAACAACAAACAACGAAGAACAAACAACAAACAACGAAGAACAAACAACAAACAACGAAGAACAAACAACAAACAACGAAGAACAAACAACAAACAACGAAGAACAAACAACAAACAACGAAGAACAAACAACAAACAACGAAGAACAAACAACAAACAACGAAGAACAAACAACGAAGAACAAACAACAAACAACGAAGAACAAACAACAAACAACGAAGAACAAACAACAAACAACGAAGAACAAACAACAAACAACGAAGAACAAACAACAAACAACGAAGAACAAACAACAAACAACGAAGAACAAACAACAAACAACGAAGAACAAACAACAAACAACAAACAACAAACAACAAACAACAAACAACAAACAACAAACAACAAACAACAAACAACAAACAACAAACAACAAACAACAAACAACAAACAACAAACAACAAACAACAAACAACAAACAACAAACAACAAACAACAAACAACAAACAACAAACAACAAACAACAAACAACAAACAACAAACAACAAACAACAAACAACAAACAACAAACAACAAACAACAAACAACAAACAACAAACAACAAACAACAAACAACAAACAACAAACAACAAACAACAAACAACAAACAACAAACAACAAACAACAAACAACCAACAACAAACAACAAACAACAAACAACAAACAACAAACAACAAACAACAAACAACAAACAACAAACAACAAACAACAAACAACAAACAACAAACAACAAACAACAAACAACAAACAACAAACAACGAACAACAAACAACAAACAACAAACAACGAACAACAAACAACAAACAACGAACAACGAACAACAAACAACGAACAACGAACAACAAACAACAAACAACCAACAACAAACAACAAACAACAAACAACAAACAACAAACAACAAACAACAATCAACAAACAACAAACAACAAACAACAAACAACAAACAACAAACAACAAACAACAAACAACAAACAACAAACAACAAACAACAAACAACAAACAACAAACAACAAACAACAAACAACAAACAACAAACAACAAACAACAAACAACAAACAACAAACAACAAACAACAAACAACAAACAACAAACAACAAACAACAAACAACAAACAACAAACAACAAACAACAAACAACAAACAACAAACAACAAACAACAAACAACAAACAACAAACAACAAACAACAAACAACAAACAACAAACAACAAACAACAAACAACAAACAACAAACAACAAACAACAAACAACAAACAACAAACAACAAACAACAAACAACAAACAACAAACAACAAACAACAAACAACAAACAACAAACAACAAACAACAAACAACAAACAACAAACAACAAACAACAAACAACAAACAACAAACAACAAACAACAAACAACAAACAACAAACAACAAACAACAAACAACAAACAACAAACAACAAACAACAAACAACAAACAACAAACAACAAACAACAAACAACAAACAACAAACAACAAACAACAAACAACAAACAACAAACAACAAACAACAAACAACAAACAACAAACAACAAACAACAAACAACAAACAACAAACAACAAACAACAAACAACAAACAACAAACAACAAACAACAAACAACAAACAACAAACAACAAACAACAAACAACAAACAACAAACAACAAACAACAAACAACAAACAACAAACAACAAACAACAAACAACAAACAACAAACAACAAACAACAAACAACAAACAACAAACAACAAACAACAAACAACAAACAACAAACAACAAACAACAAACAACAAACAACAAACAACAAACAACAAACAACAAACAACAGACAACAAACAACAAACAACAAACAACAGACAACAGACAACAAACAACAAACAACAAACAACAAACAACAAACAACAAACAACAAACAACAAACAACAAACAACAAACAACAAACAACAAACAACAAACAACAAACAACAAACAACAAACAACAAACAACAAACAACAAACAACAAACAACAAGCAACAAACAACAAACAACAAACAACAAACAACAAACAACAAACAACAAACAACAAACAACAAACAACAAACAACAAACAACAAACAACAAACAACAAACAACAAACAACAAACAACAAACAACAAACAACAAACAACAAACAACAAACAACAAACAACAAACAACAAACAACAAACAACAAACAACAAACAACAAACAACAAACAACAAACAACAAACAACAAACAACAAACAACAAACAACAAACAACAAACAACAAACAACAAACAACAAACAACAAACAACAAACAACAAACAGCAAACAACAAACAACAAACAACAAACAACAAACAACAAACAACAAACAACAAACAACGAAGAACAAACAACAAACAACATACAACAAACAACAAACAACAAACAACAAACAACAAACAACAAACAACAAACAACAAACAACAAACAACAAACAACAAACAACAAACAACAAACAACAAACAACAAACAACAAACAACAAACAACAAACAACAAACAACAAACAACAAACAACAAACAACAAACAACAAACAACAAACAACAAACAACAAACAACAAACAACAAACAACAAACAACAAACAACAAACAACAAACAACAAACAACAAACAACAAACAACAAACAACAAACAACAAACAACAAACAACAAACAACAAACAACAAACAACAAACAACAAACAACAAACAACAAACAACAAACAACAAACAACAAACAACAAACAACAAACAACAAACAACAAACAACAAACAACAAACAACAAACAACAAACAACAAACAACAAACAACAAACAACAAACAACAAACAACAAACAACAAACAACAAACAACAAACAACAAACAACAAACAACAAACAACAAACAACAAACAACAAACAACAAACAACAAACAACAAACAACAAACAACAAACAACAAACAACAAACAACAAACAACAAACAACAAACAACAAACAACAAACAACAAACAACAAACAACAAACAACAAACAACAAACAACAAACAACAAACAACAAACAACAAACAACAAACAACAAACGACAAACAACAAACAACAAACGACAAACGACAAACGGCAAACAACAAACAACAAACAACAAACAACAAACAACAAACAACAAACAACAAACAACAAACAACAAACAACAAACAACAAACAACAAACAACAAACAACAAACAACAAACAACAAACAACAAACAACAAACAACAAACAACAGACAACAAACAACAAACAACACACAACAAACAACAAACAACAAACAACAAACAACAAACAACAAACAACAAACAACAAACAACAAACAACAAACAACAAACAACAAACAACAAACAACAAACAACGAAGAACAAACAACAAACAACGAAGAACAAACAACGAAGAACAAACAACAAACAACGAAGAACAAACAACAAACAACGAAGAACAAACAACAAACAACGAAGAACAAACAACAAACAACGAAGAACAAACAACAAACAACGAAGAACAAACAACAAACAACGAAGAACAAACAACAAACAACGAAGAACAAACAACAAACAACAAACAACAAACAACAAACAACAAACAACAAACAACAAACAACAAACAACAAACAACAAACAACAAACAACAAACAACAAACAACAAACAACAAACAACAAACAACAAACAACAAACAACAAACAACAAACAACAAACAACAAACAACAAACAACAAACAACAAACAACAAACAACAAACAACAAACAACAAACAACAAACAACAAACAACAAACAACAAACAACAAACAACAAACAACAAACAACAAACAACAAACAACAAACAACAAACAACAAACAACAAACAACCAACAACAAACAACAAACAACAAACAACAAACAACAAACAACAAACAACAAACAACAAACAACAAACAACAAACAACAAACAACAAACAACAAACAACAAACAACAAACAACAAACAACAAACAACAAACAACGAACAACAAACAACAAACAACAAACAACGAACAACAAACAACAAACAACGAACAACGAACAACAAACAACGAACAACGAACAACAAACAACAAACAACCAACAACAAACAACAAACAACAAACAACAAACAACAAACAACAATCAACAAACAACAAACAACAAACAACAATCAACAAACAACAAACAACAAACAACAAACAACAAACAACAAACAACAAACAACAAACAACAAACAACAAACAACAAACAACAAACAACAAACAACAAACAACAAACAACAAACAACAAACAACAAACAACAAACAACAAACAACAAACAACAAACAACAAACAACAAACAACAAACAACAAACAACAAACAACAAACAACAAACAACAAACAACAAACAACAAACAACAAACAACAAACAACAAACAACAAACAACAAACAACAAACAACAAACAACAAACAACAAACAACAAACAACAAACAACAAACAACAAACAACAAACAACAAACAACAAACAACAAACAACAAACAACAAACAACAAACAACAAACAACAAACAACAAACAACAAACAACAAACAACAAACAACAAACAACAAACAACAAACAACAAACAACAAACAACAAACAACAAACAACAAACAACAAACAACAAACAACAAACAACAAACAACAAACAACAAACAACAAACAACAAACAACAAACAACAAACAACAAACAACAAACAACAAACAACAAACAACAAACAACAAACAACAAACAACAAACAACAAACAACAAACAACAAACAACAAACAACAAACAACAAACAACAAACAACAAACAACAAACAACAAACAACAAACAACAAACAACAAACAACAAACAACAAACAACAAACAACAAACAACAAACAACAAACAACAAACAACAAACAACAAACAACAAACAACAAACAACAAACAACAAACAACAAACAACAAACAACAAACAACAAACAACAAACAACAAACAACAAACAACAAACAACAAACAACAAACAACAAACAACAAACAACAAACAACAAACAACAAACAACAAACAACAAACAACAAACAACAAACAACAAACAACAAACAACAAACAACAAACAACAAACAACAAACAACAAACAACAAACAACAAACAACAAACAACAAACAACAAACAACAAACAACAAACAACAAACAACAAACAACAAACAACAAACAACAAACAACAAACAACAAACAACAAACAACAAACAACAAACAACAAACAACAAACAACAAACAACAAACAACAAACAACAAACAACAAACAACAAACAACAAACAACAAACAACAAACAACAAACAACAAACAACAAACAACAAACAACAAACAACGAACAACAAACAACGAACAACGAACAACAAACAACGAACAACAAACAACGAACAACAAACAACAAACAACAAACAACAAACAACAAACAACAAACAACAAACAACAAACAACAAACAACAAACAACAAACAACAAACAACAAACAACAAACAACAAACAACAAACAACAAACAACAAACAACAAACAACAAACAACAAACAACAAACAACAAACAACAAACAACAAACAACAAACAACAAACAACAAACAACAAACAACAAACAACAAACAACAAACAACAAACAACAAACAACAAACAACAAACAACAAACAACAAACAACAAACAACAAACAACAAACAACAAACAACAAACAACAAACAACAAACAACAAACAACAAACAACAAACAACAAACAACAAACAACAAACAACAAACAACAAACAACAAACAACAAACAACAAACAACAAACAACAAACAACAAACAACAAACAACAAACAACAAACAACAAACAACAAACAACAAACAACAAACAACAAACAACAAACAACAAACAACAAACAACAAACAACAAACAACAAACAACAAACAACAAACAACAAACAACAAACAACAAACAACAAACGACAAACGACAAACGACAAACGACAAACGACAAACGACAAACGACAAACGACAAACGACAAACGACAAACGACAAACGACAAACGACAAACGACAAACGACAAACGACAAACGACAAACGACAAACGACAAACGACAAACGACAAACGACAAACGACAAACGACAAACGACAAACGACAAACAACAAACAACAAACAACAAACAACAAACAACAAACAACAAACAACAAACAACAAACAACAAACAACAAACAACAAACAACAAACAACAAACAACAAACAACAAACAACAAACAACAAACAACAAACAACAAACAACAAACAACAAACAACAAACAACAAACAACAAACAACAAACAACAAACAACAAACAACAAACAACAAACAACAAACAACAAACAACAAACAACAAACAACAAACAACAAACAACAAACAACAAACAACAAACAACAAACAACAAACAACAAACAACAAACAACAAACAACAAACAACAAACAACAAACAACAAACATCAAACAACAAACAACAAACAACAAACAACAAACAACAAACAACAAACAACAAACAACAAACAACAAACAACAAACAACAAACAACAAACAACAAACAACAAACAACAAACAACAAACAACAAACAACAAACAACAAACAACAAACAACAAACAACAAACAACAAACAACAAACAACAAACAACAAACAACAAACAACAAACAACAAACAACAAACAACAAACAACAAACAACAAACAACAAACAACAAACAACAAACAACAAACAACAAACAACAAACAACAAACAACAAACAACAAACAACAAACAACAAACAACAAACAACAAACAACAAACAACAAACAACAAACAACAAACAACAAACAACAAACAACAAACAACAAACAACAAACAACAAACAACAAACAACAAACAACAAACAACAAACAACAAACAACAAACAACAAACAACAAACAACAAACAACAAACAACAAACAACAAACAACAAACGACAAACGACAAACGACAAACGACAAACAACAAACAACAAACGACAAACGGCAAACAACAAACAACAAACAACAAACAACAAACAACAAACAACAAACAACAAACAACAAACAACAAACAACAAACAACAAACAACAAACAACAAACAACAAACAACAAACAACAAACAACAAACAACAAACAACACACAACAAACAACAAACAACAAACAACAAACAACAAACAACAAACAACAAACAACAAACAACAAACAACAAACAACAAACAACAAACAACAAACAACAAACAACAAACAACAAACAACAAACAACAAACAACAAACAACAAACAACAAACAACAAACAACAAACAACAAACAACAAACAACAAACAACAAACAACAAACAACAAACAACAAACAACAAACAACAAACAACAAACAACAAACAACAAACAACAAACAACAAACAACAAACAACAAACAACAAACAACAAACAACAAACAACAAACAACAAACAACAAACAACAAACAACAAACAACAAACAACAAACAACAAACAACAAACAACAAACAACAAACAACAAACAACAAACAACAAACAACAAACAACAAACAACAAACAACAAACAACAAACAACAAACAACAAACAACAAACAACAAACAGCAAACAACAAACAACAAACAACAAACAACAAACAACAAACAACAAACAACAAACAACAAACAACAAACAACAAACAACAAACAACAAACAACAAACAACAAACAACAAACAACAAACAACAAACAACAAACAACAAACAACAAACAACAAACTACAAACAACAAACAACAAACAACAAACAACAAACAACAAACAACAAACAACAAACAACAAACTACAAACAACAAACAACAAACAACAAACAACAAACAACAAACAACAAACAACAAACAACAAACAACAAACAACAAACAACAAACAACGAAGAACAAACAACAAACAACGAAGAACAAACAACAAACAACGAAGAACAAACAACAAACAACGAAGAACAAACAACAAACAACGAAGAACAAACAACAAACAACAAACAACAAACAACGAAGAACAAACAACAAACAACGAAGAACAAACAACAAACAACGAAGAACAAACAACAAACAACGAAGAACAAACAACAAACAACGAAGAACAAACAACAAACAACGAAGAACAAACAACAAACAACGAAGAACAAACAACAAACAACGAAGAACAAACAACAAACAACGAAGAACAAACACAAACAACGAAGAACAAACACAAACAACGAAGAACAAACAACAAACAACGAAGAACAAACAACAAACAACGAAGAACAAACAACAAACAACGAAGCACAAACAACAAACAACGAAGCACAAACAACAAACAACGAAGCACAAACAACAAACAACGAAGAACAAACAACAAACAACGAAGAACAAACAACAAACAACGAAGAACAAACAACAAACAACGAAGAGCAAACAACAAACAACGAAGAGCAAACAACAAACAACGAAGAACAAACAACAAACAACGAAGAGCAAACAACAAACAACGAAGAACAAACAACGAAGAACAAACAACAAACAACGAAGAACAAACAACAAACAACGAAGAACAAACAACAAACAACGAAGAACAAACAACAAACAACGAAGAACGAAGAACAAACAACGAAGAACGAAGAACAAACACAAACAACGAACAACAAACACAAACAACGAACAACAAACAACAAACAACGAAGAACAAACAACAAACAACGAAGAACAAACAACAAACAACGAAGAACAAACAACAAACAACGAAGCACAAACAACAAACAACGAAGCACAAACAACAAACAACGAAGAACGAACAACAAACAACGAAGAACGAACAACAAACAACGAAGAACGAACAACAAACAACGAAGAACGAACAACAAACAACGAAGAACGAACAACAAACAACGAAGAACGAACAACAAACAACGAAGAACGAACAACAAACAACGAAGAACGAACAACAAACAACGAAGAACGAACAACAAACAACGAAGAACAAACAACAAACAACGAAGAACAAACAACAAACAACGAAGAACAAACAACAAACAACGAAGAACAAACAACAAACAACGAAGAACAAACAACAAACAACGAAGAACAAACAACAAACAACGAAGAACAAACAACAAACAACGAAGAACAAACAACAAACAACGAAGAACAAACAACAAACAACGAAGAACAAACAACAAACAACGAAGAACAAACAACAAACAACGAAGAACAAACAACAAACAACGAAGAACAAACAACGAAGAACAAACAACAAACAACGAAGAACAAACAACAAACAACGAAGAACAAACAACAAACAACGAAGAACAAACAACAAACAACGAAGAACAAACAACAAACAACGAAGAACAAACAACAAACAACGAAGAACAAACAACAAACAACGAAGAACAAACAACAAACAACAAACAACAAACAACAAACAACAAACAACAAACAACAAACAACAAACAACAAACAACAAACAACAAACAACAAACAACAAACAACAAACAACAAACAACAAACAACAAACAACAAACAACAAACAACAAACAACAAACAACAAACAACAAACAACAAACAACAAACAACAAACAACAAACAACAAACAACAAACAACAAACAACAAACAACCAACAACAAACAACAAACAACAAACAACAAACAACAAACAACAAACAACAAACAACAAACAACAAACAACAAACAACAAACAACAAACAACAAACAACAAACAACAAACAACAAACAACAAACAACAAACAACAAACAACAAACAACAAACAACAAACAACGAACAACAAACAACAAACAACAAACAACGAACAACAAACAACAAACAACGAACAACGAACAACAAACAACGAACAACGAACAACAAACAACAAACAACCAACAACAAACAACAAACAACAAACAACAAACAACAAACAACAATCAACAAACAACAAACAACAAACAACAAACAACAAACATCAAACAACAAACAACAAACAACAAACAACAAACAACAAACAACAAACAACAAACAACAAACAACAAACAACAAACAACAAACAACAAACAACAAACAACAAACAACAAACAACAAACAACAAACAACAAACAACAAACAACAAACAACAAACAACAAACAACAAACAACAAACAACAAACAACAAACAACAAACAACAAACAACAAACAACAAACAACAAACAACAAACAACAAACAACAAACAACAAACAACAAACAACAAACAACAAACAACAAACAACAAACAACAAACAACAAACAACAAACAACAAACAACAAACAACAAACAACAAACAACAAACGACAAACGACAAACGACAAACGACAAACGACAAACGACAAACGACAAACGACAAACGACAAACGACAAACGACAAACGACAAACGACAAACGACAAACGACAAACGACAAACGACAAACGACAAACGACAAACGACAAACAACAAACAACAAACAACAAACAACAAACAACAAACAACAAACAACAAACAACAAACAACAAACAACAAACAACAAACAACAAACAACAAACAACAAACAACAAACAACAAACAACGAACAACAAACAACAAACAACAAACAACAAACAACAAACAACAAACAACAAACAACAAACAACAAACAACAAACAACAAACAACAAACAACAAACAACAAACAACAAACAACAAACAACAAACAACAAACAACAAACAACAAACAACAAACAACAAACAACAAACAACAAACAACAAACAACAAACAACAAACAACAAACAACAAACAACAAACAACAAACAACAAACAACAAACAACAAACAACAAACAACAAACAACAAACAACAAACAACAAACAACAAACAACAAACAACAAACAACAAACAACAAACAACAAACAACAAACAACAAACAACAAACAACAAACAACAAACAACAAACAACAAACAACAAACAACAAACAACAAACAACAAACAACAAACAACAAACAACAAACAACAAACAACAAACAACAAACAACAAACAACAAACAACAAACAACAAACAACAAACAACAAACAACAAACAACAAACAACAAACAACAAACAACAAACAACAAACAACAAACAACAAACAACAAACAACAAACAACAAACAACAAACAACAAACAACAAACAACAAACAACAAACAACAAACAACAAACAACAAACAACAAACAACAAACAACAAACAACAAACAACAAACAACAAACAACAAACAACAAACAACAAACAACAAACAACAAACAACAAACAACAAACAACAAACGACAAACAACAAACGACAAACGACAAACAACAAACAACAAACGACAAACGGCAAACAACAAACAACAAACAACAAACAACAAACAACAAACAACAAACAACAAACAACAAACAACAAACAACAAACAACAAACAACAAACAACAAACAACAAACAACAAACAACAAACAACAAACAACAAACAACAAACAACAGACAACAAACAACAAACAACACACAACAAACAACAAACAACAAACAACAAACAACAAACAACAAACAACAAACAACAAACAACAAACAACAAACAACAAACAACAAACAACAAACAACAAACAACAAACAACAAACAACAAACAACAAACAACAAACAACAAACAACAAACAACAAACAACAAACAACAAACAACAAACAACAAACAACAAACAACAAACAACAAACAACAAACAACAAACAACAAACAACAAACAACAAACAACAAACAACAAACAACAAACAACAAACAACAAACAACAAACAACAAACAACAAACAACAAACAACAAACAACAAACAACAAACAACAAACAACAAACAACAAACAACAAACAACAAACAACAAACAACAAACAACAAACAACAAACAACAAACAACAAACAACAAACAACAAACAACAAACAACAAACAGCAAACAACAAACAACAAACAACAAACAACAAACAACAAACAACAAACAACAAACAACAAACAACAAACAACAAACAACAAACAACAAACAACAAACAACAAACAACAAACAACAAACAACAAACTACAAACAACAAACAACAAACAACAAACAACAAACAACAAACAACAAACAACAAACAACAAACAACAAACAACAAACAACAAACAACAAACAACAAACAACAAACAACAAACAACAAACAACAAACAACAAACAACAAACAACAAACAACAAACAACAAACAACAAACAACAAACAACGAAGAACAAACAACAAACAACGAAGAACAAACAACAAACAACGAAGAACAAACAACAAACAACGAAGAACAAACAACAAACAACGAAGAACAAACAACAAACAACGAAGAACAAACAACGAAGAACAAACAACAAACAACGAAGAACAAACAACAAACAACGAAGAACAAACAACAAACAACGAAGAACAAACAACAAACAACGAAGAACAAACAACAAACAACGAAGAACAAACAACAAACAACGAAGAACAAACAACAAACAACGAAGAACAAACACAAACAACGAAGAACAAACACAAACAACGAAGAACAAACAACAAACAACGAAGAACAAACAACAAACAACGAAGAACAAGCAACAAACAACGAAGCACAAACAACAAACAACGAAGCACAAACAACAAACAACGAAGCACAAACAACAAACAACGAAGAACAAACAACAAACAACGAAGAACAAACAACAAACAACGAAGAACAAACAACAAACAACGAAGAGCAAACAACAAACAACGAAGAGCAAACAACAAACAACGAAGAACAAACAACAAACAACGAAGAGCAAACAACAAACAACGAAGAACAAACAACAAACAACGAAGAACAAACAACAAACAACGAAGAACAAACAACAAACAACGAAGAACAAACAACAAACAACGAAGAACAAACAACAAACAACGAAGAACGAAGAACAAACAACGAAGAACGAAGAACAAACACAAACAACGAACAACAAACACAAACAACGAACAACAAACAACAAACAACGAAGAACAAACAACAAACAACGAAGAACAAACAACAAACAACGAAGAACAAACAACAAACAACGAAGCACAAACAACAAACAACGAAGCACAAACAACAAACAACGAAGCACAAACAACAAACAACGAAGAACGAACAACAAACAACGAAGAACGAACAACAAACAACGAAGAACGAACAACAAACAACGAAGAACGAACAACAAACAACGAAGAACGAACAACAAACAACGAAGAACGAACAACAAACAACGAAGAACGAACAACAAACAACGAAGAACGAACAACAAACAACGAAGAACAAACAACAAACAACGAAGAACAAACAACAAACAACGAAGAACAAACAACAAACAACGAAGAACAAACAACAAACAACGAAGAACAAACAACAAACAACGAAGAACAAACAACAAACAACGAAGAACAAACAACAAACAACGAAGAACAAACAACAAACAACGAAGAACAAACAACAAACAACGAAGAACAAACAACAAACAACGAAGAACAAACAACAAACAACGAAGAACAAACAACAAACAACGAAGAACAAACAACGAAGAACAAACAACAAACAACGAAGAACAAACAACAAACAACGAAGAACAAACAACAAACAACGAAGAACAAACAACAAACAACGAAGAACAAACAACAAACAACGAAGAACAAACAACAAACAACGAAGAACAAACAACAAACAACGAAGAACAAACAACAAACAACAAACAACAAACAACAAACAACAAACAACAAACAACAAACAACAAACAACAAACAACAAACAACAAACAACAAACAACAAACAACAAACAACAAACAACAAACAACAAACAACAAACAACAAACAACAAACAACAAACAACAAACAACAAACAACAAACAACAAACAACAAACAACAAACAACAAACAACAAACAACAAACAACAAACAACAAACAACAAACAACAAACAACAAACAACAAACAACAAACAACCAACAACAAACAACAAACAACAAACAACAAACAACAAACAACAAACAACAAACAACAAACAACAAACAACAAACAACAAACAACAAACAACAAACAACAAACAACAAACAACAAACAACAAACAACGAACAACAAACAACAAACAACAAACAACGAACAACAAACAACAAACAACGAACAACGAACAACAAACAACGAACAACGAACAACAAACAACAAACAACCAACAACAAACAACAAACAACAAACAACAAACAACAAACAACAATCAACAAACAACAAACAACAAACAACAAACAACAAACAACAAACAACAAACAACAAACAACAAACAACAAACAACAAACAACAAACAACAAACAACAAACAACAAACAACAAACAACAAACAACAAACAACAAACAACAAACAACAAACAACAAACAACAAACAACAAACAACAAACAACAAACAACAAACAACAAACAACAAACAACAAACAACAAACAACAAACAACAAACAACAAACAACAAACAACAAACAACAAACAACAAACAACAAACAACAAACAACAAACAACAAACAACAAACAACAAACAACAAACAACAAACAACAAACAACAAACAACAAACAACAAACAACAAACAACAAACAACAAACAACAAACAACAAACAACAAACAACAAACAACAAACAACAAACAACAAACAACAAACAACAAACAACAAACAACAAACAACAAACAACAAACAACAAACAACAAACAACAAACAACAAACAACAAACAACAAACAACAAACAACAAACAACAAACAACAAACAACAAACAACAAACAACAAACAACAAACAACAAACAACAAACAACAAACAACAAACAACAAACAACAAACAACAAACAACAAACAACAAACAACAAACAACAAACAACAAACAACAAACAACAAACAACAAACAACAAACAACAAACAACAAACAACAAACAACAAACAACAAACAACAAACAACAAACAACAAACAACAAACAACAAACAACAAACAACAAACAACAAACAACAAACAACAAACAACAAACAACAAACAACAAACAACAAACAACAAACAACAAACAACAAACAACAAACAACAAACAACAAACAACAAACAACAAACAACAAACAACAAACAACAAACAACAGACAACAAACAACAAACAACAAACAACAGACAACAGACAACAAACAACAAACAACAAACAACAAACAACAAACAACAAACAACAAACAACAAACAACAAACAACAAACAACAAACAACAAACAACAAACAACAAACAACAAACAACAAACAACAAACAACAAACAACAAACAACAAACAACAAACAACAAACAACAAACAACAAACAACAAACAACAAACAACAAACAACAAACAACAAACAACAAACAACAAACAACAAACAACAAACAACAAACAACAAACAACAAACAACAAACAACAAACAACAAACAACAAACAACAAACAACAAACAACAAACAACAAACAACAAACAACAAACAACAAACAACAAACAACAAACAACAAACAACAAACAACAAACAACAAACAACAAACAACAAACAACAAACAACAAACAACAAACAACAAACAACAAACAACAAACAACAAACAACAAACAACAAACAACAAACAACAAACAACAAACAGCAAACAACAAACAACAAACAACAAACAACAAACAACAAACAACAAACAACAAACAACGAAGAACAAACAACAAACAACAAACAACAAACAACAAACAACAAACAACAAACAACAAACAACAAACAACAAACAACAAACAACAAACAACAAACAACAAACAACAAACAACAAACAACAAACAACAAACAACAAACAACAAACAACAAACAACAAACAACAAACAACAAACAACAAACAACAAACAACAAACAACAAACAACAAACAACAAACAACAAACAACAAACAACAAACAACAAACAACAAACAACAAACAACAAACAACAAACAACAAACAACAAACAACAAACAACAAACAACAAACAACAAACAACAAACAACAAACAACAAACAACAAACAACAAACAACAAACAACAAACAACAAACAACAAACAACAAACAACAAACAACAAACAACAAACAACAAACAACAAACAACAAACAACAAACAACAAACAACAAACAACAAACAACAAACAACAAACAACAAACAACAAACAACAAACAACAAACAACAAACAACAAACAACAAACAACAAACAACAAACAACAAACAACAAACAACAAACAACAAACAACAAACAACAAACAACAAACAACAAACAACAAACAACAAACAACAAACAACAAACAACAAACAACAAACAACAAACAACAAACAACAAACAACAAACAACAAACAACAAACAACAAACAACAAACAACAAACAACAAACAACAAACAACAAACAACAAACGACAAACGACAAACGGCAAACAACAAACAACAAACAACAAACAACAAACAACAAACAACAAACAACAAACAACAAACAACAAACAACAAACAACAAACAACAAACAACAAACAACAAACAACAAACAACAAACAACAAACAACAAACAACAGACAACAAACAACAAACAACACACAACAAACAACAAACAACAAACAACAAACAACAAACAACAAACAACAAACAACAAACAACAAACAACAAACAACAAACAACAAACAACAAACAACGAAGAACAAACAACAAACAACGAAGAACAAACAACGAAGAACAAACAACAAACAACGAAGAACAAACAACAAACAACGAAGAACAAACAACAAACAACGAAGAACAAACAACAAACAACGAAGAACAAACAACAAACAACGAAGAACAAACAACAAACAACGAAGAACAAACAACAAACAACGAAGAACAAACAACAAACAACAAACAACAAACAACAAACAACAAACAACAAACAACAAACAACAAACAACAAACAACAAACAACAAACAACAAACAACAAACAACAAACAACAAACAACAAACAACAAACAACAAACAACAAACAACAAACAACAAACAACAAACAACAAACAACAAACAACAAACAACAAACAACAAACAACAAACAACAAACAACAAACAACAAACAACAAACAACAAACAACAAACAACCAACAACAAACAACAAACAACAAACAACAAACAACAAACAACAAACAACAAACAACAAACAACAAACAACAAACAACAAACAACAAACAACAAACAACAAACAACAAACAACAAACAACGAACAACAAACAACAAACAACAAACAACAAACAACGAACAACAAACAACAAACAACGAACAACGAACAACAAACAACGAACAACGAACAACAAACAACAAACAACCAACAACAAACAACAAACAACAAACAACAAACAACAAACAACAATCAACAAACAACAAACAACAAACAACAAACAACAAACAACAAACAACAAACAACAAACAACAAACAACAAACAACAAACAACAAACAACAAACAACAAACAACAAACAACAAACAACAAACAACAAACAACAAACAACAAACAACAAACAACAAACAACAAACAACAAACAACAAACAACAAACAACAAACAACAAACAACAAACAACAAACAACAAACAACAAACAACAAACAACAAACAACAAACAACAAACAACAAACAACAAACAACAAACAACAAACAACAAACAACAAACAACAAACAACAAACAACAAACAACAAACAACAAACAACAAACAACAAACAACAAACAACAAACAACAAACAACAAACAACAAACAACAAACAACAAACAACAAACAACAAACAACAAACAACAAACAACAAACAACAAACAACAAACAACAAACAACAAACAACAAACAACAAACAACAAACAACAAACAACAAACAACAAACAACAAACAACAAACAACAAACAACAAACAACAAACAACAAACAACAAACAACAAACAACAAACAACAAACAACAAACAACAAACAACAAACAACAAACAACAAACAACAAACAACAAACAACAAACAACAAACAACAAACAACAAACAACAAACAACAAACAACAAACAACAAACAACAAACAACAAACAACAAACAACAAACAACAAACAACAAACAACAAACAACAAACAACAAACAACAAACAACAAACAACAAACAACAAACAACAAACAACAAACAACAAACAACAAACAACAAACAACAAACAACAAACAACAAACAACAAACAACAAACAACAAACAACAAACAACAAACAACAAACAACAAACAACAAACAACAGACAACAAACAACAAACAACAAACAACAGACAACAGACAACAAACAACAAACAACAAACAACAAACAACAAACAACAAACAACAAACAACAAACAACAAACAACAAACAACAAACAACAAACAACAAACAACAAACAACAAACAACAAACAACAAACAACAAACAACAAACAACAAACAACAAACAACAAACAACAAACAACAAACAACAAACAACAAACAACAAACAACAAACAACAAACAACAAACAACAAACAACAAACAACAAACAACAAACAACAAACAACAAACAACAAACAACAAACAACAAACAACAAACAACAAACAACAAACAACAAACAACAAACAACAAACAACAAACAACAAACAACAAACAACAAACAACAAACAACAAACAACAAACAACAAACAACAAACAACAAACAACAAACAACAAACAACAAACAACAAACAACAAACAACAAACAACAAACAACAAACAACAAACAACAAACAGCAAACAACAAACAACAAACAACAAACAACAAACAACAAACAACAAACAACAAACAACGAAGAACAAACAACAAACAACGAAGAACAAACAACAAACAACAAACAACAAACAACAAACAACAAACAACAAACAACAAACAACAAACAACAAACAACAAACAACAAACAACAAACAACAAACAACAAACAACAAACAACAAACAACAAACAACAAACAACAAACAACAAACAACAAACAACAAACAACAAACAACAAACAACAAACAACAAACAACAAACAACAAACAACAAACAACAAACAACAAACAACAAACAACAAACAACAAACAACAAACAACAAACAACAAACAACAAACAACAAACAACAAACAACAAACAACAAACAACAAACAACAAACAACAAACAACAAACAACAAACAACAAACAACAAACAACAAACAACAAACAACAAACAACAAACAACAAACAACAAACAACAAACAACAAACAACAAACAACAAACAACAAACAACAAACAACAAACAACAAACAACAAACAACAAACAACAAACAACAAACAACAAACAACAAACAACAAACAACAAACAACAAACAACAAACAACAAACAACAAACAACAAACAACAAACAACAAACAACAAACAACAAACAACAAACAACAAACAACAAACAACAAACAACAAACAACAAACAACAAACAACAAACAACAAACAACAAACAACAAACAACAAACAACAAACAACAAACAACAAACAACAAACAACAAACAACAAACAACAAACAACAAACAACAAACAACAAACAACAAACAACAAACAACAAACGACAAACAACAAACGACAAACGACAAACAACAAACAACAAACGACAAACGGCAAACAACAAACAACAAACAACAAACAACAAACAACAAACAACAAACAACAAACAACAAACAACAAACAACAAACAACAAACAACAAACAACAAACAACAAACAACAAACAACAAACAACAAACAACAGACAACAAACAACAAACAACACACAACAAACAACAAACAACAAACAACAAACAACAAACAACAAACAACAAACAACAAACAACAAACAACAAACAACAAACAACAAACAACAAACAACAAACAACAAACAACAAACAACAAACAACAAACAACAAACAACAAACAACAAACAACAAACAACAAACAACAAACAACAAACAACAAACAACAAACAACAAACAACAAACAACAAACAACAAACAACAAACAACAAACAACAAACAACAAACAACAAACAACAAACAACAAACAACAAACAACAAACAACAAACAACAAAAAACAAACAACAAACAACAAACAACAAACAACAAACAACAAACAACAAACAACAAACAACAAACAACAAACAACAAACAACAAACAACAAACAACAAACAACAAACAACAAACAACAAACAACAAACAACAAACAACAAACAACAAACAACAAACAACAAACAACAAACAACAAACAACAAACAACAAACAACAAACAACAAACAACAAACAACAAACAGCAAACAACAAACAACAAACAACAAACAACAAACAACAAACAGCAAACAACAAACAACAAACAGCAAACAACAAACAACAAACAACAAACAACAAACAACAAACAACAAACAACAAACAACAAACAACAAACAACAAACTACAAACAACAAACAACAAACAACAAACAACAAACAACAAACAACAAACAACAAACAACAAACAACAAACAACAAACAACAAACAACAAACAACAAACAACAAACAACAAACAACAAACAACAAACAACAAACAACAAACAACAAACAACAAACAACAAACAACAAACAACAAACAACGAAGAACAAACAACAAACAACGAAGAACAAACAACAAACAACGAAGAACAAACAACAAACAACGAAGAACAAACAACAAACAACGAAGAACAAACAACAAACAACGAAGAACAAACAACGAAGAACAAACAACAAACAACGAAGAACAAACAACAAACAACGAAGAACAAACAACAAACAACGAAGAACAAACAACAAACAACGAAGAACAAACAACAAACAACGAAGAACAAACAACAAACAACGAAGAACAAACAACAAACAACGAAGAACAAACAACAAACAACGAAGAACAAACACAAACAACGAAGAACAAACACAAACAACGAAGAACAAACAACAAACAACGAAGAACAAACAACAAACAACGAAGAACAAACAACAAACAACGAAGCACAAACAACAAACAACGAAGCACAAACAACAAACAACGAAGCACAAACAACAAACAACGAAGAACAAACAACAAACAACGAAGAACAAACAACAAACAACGAAGAACAAACAACAAACAACGAAGAGCAAACAACAAACAACGAAGAGCAAACAACAAACAACGAAGAACAAACAACAAACAACGAAGAGCAAACAACAAACAACGAAGAACAAACAACAAACAACGAAGAACAAACAACAAACAACGAAGAACAAACAACAAACAACGAAGAACAAACAACAAACAACGAAGAACAAACAACAAACAACGAAGAACGAAGAACAAACACAAACAACGAACAACAAACACAAACAACGAACAACAAACAACAAACAACGAACAACAAACAACAAACAACGAAGAACAAACAACAAACAACGAAGAACAAACAACAAACAACGAAGCACAAACAACAAACAACGAAGCACAAACAACAAACAACGAAGCACAAACAACAAACAACGAAGAACGAACAACAAACAACGAAGAACGAACAACAAACAACGAAGAACGAACAACAAACAACGAAGAACGAACAACAAACAACGAAGAACGAACAACAAACAACGAAGAACGAACAACAAACAACGAAGAACGAACAACAAACAACGAAGAACGAACAACAAACAACGAAGAACGAACAACAAACAACGAAGAACGAACAACAAACAACGAAGAACAAACAACAAACAACGAAGAACAAACAACAAACAACGAAGAACAAACAACAAACAACGAAGAACAAACAACAAACAACGAAGAACAAACAACAAACAACGAAGAACAAACAACAAACAACGAAGAACAAACAACAAACAACGAAGAACAAACAACAAACAACGAAGAACAAACAACAAACAACGAAGAACAAACAACAAACAACGAAGAACAAACAACAAACAACGAAGAACAAACAACGAAGAACAAACAACAAACAACGAAGAACAAACAACAAACAACGAAGAACAAACAACAAACAACGAAGAACAAACAACAAACAACGAAGAACAAACAACAAACAACGAAGAACAAACAACAAACAACGAAGAACAAACAACAAACAACGAAGAACAAACAACAAACAACAAACAACAAACAACAAACAACAAACAACAAACAACAAACAACAAACAACAAACAACAAACAACAAACAACAAACAACAAACAACAAACAACAAACAACAAACAACAAACAACAAACAACAAACAACAAACAACAAACAACAAACAACAAACAACAAACAACAAACAACAAACAACAAACAACAAACAACAAACAACAAACAACAAACAACAAACAACAAACAACAAACAACAAACAACAAACAACAAACAACAAACAACAAACAACAAACAACAAACAACAAACAACAAACAACAAACAACCAACAACAAACAACAAACAACAAACAACAAACAACAAACAACAAACAACAAACAACAAACAACAAACAACAAACAACAAACAACAAACAACAAACAACAAACAACAAACAACAAACAACAAACAACAAACAACGAACAACAAACAACAAACAACAAACAACGAACAACAAACAACAAACAACGAACAACGAACAACAAACAACGAACAACGAACAACAAACAACCAACAACAAACAACAAACAACAAACAACAAACAACAAACAACAATCAACAAACAACAAACAACAAACAACAAACAACAAACAACAAACAACAAACAACAAACAACAAACAACAAACAACAAACAACAAACAACAAACAACAAACAACAAACAACAAACAACAAACAACAAACAACAAACAACAAACAACAAACAACAAACAACAAACAACAAACAACAAACAACAAACAACAAACAACAAACAACAAACAACAAACAACAAACAACAAACAACAAACAACAAACAACAAACAACAAACAACAAACAACAAACAACAAACAACAAACAACAAACAACAAACAACAAACAACAAACAACAAACAACAAACAACAAACAACAAACAACAAACAACAAACAACAAACAACAAACAACAAACAACAAACAACAAACAACAAACAACAAACAACAAACAACAAACAACAAACAACAAACAACAAACAACAAACAACAAACAACAAACAACAAACAACAAACAACAAACAACAAACAACAAACAACAAACAACAAACAACAAACAACAAACAACAAACAACAAACAACAAACAACAAACAACAAACAACAAACAACAAACAACAGACAACAAACAACAAACAACAAACAACAGACAACAGACAACAAACAACAAACAACAAACAACAAACAACAAACAACAAACAACAAACAACAAACAACAAACAACAAACAACAAACAACAAACAACAAACAACAAACAACAAACAACAAACAACAAACAACAAACAACAAACAACAAACAACAAACAACAAACAACAAACAACAAACAACAAACAACAAACAACAAACAACAAACAACAAACAACAAACAACAAACAACAAACAACAAACAACAAACAACAAACAACAAACAACAAACAACAAACAACAAACAACAAACAACAAACAACAAACAACAAACAACAAACAACAAACAACAAACAACAAACAACAAACAACAAACAACAAACAACAAACAACAAACAACAAACAACAAACAACAAACAACAAACAACAAACAACAAACAACAAACAACAAACAACAAACAACAAACAACAAACAACAAACAACAAACAACAAACAACAAACAACAAACAACAAACAACAAACAACAAACAACAAACAACAAACAACAAACAACAAACAACAAACAACAAACAACAAACAACAAACAACAAACAACAAACAACAAACAACAAACAACAAACAACAAACAACAAACAACAAACAACAAACAACAAACAACAAACAACAAACAACAAACAACAAACAACAGACAACAAACAACAAACAACAAACAACAGACAACAGACAACAAACAACAAACAACAAACAACAAACAACAAACAACAAACAACAAACAACAAACAACAAACAACAAACAACAAACAACAAACAACAAACAACAAACAACAAACAACAAACAACAAACAACAAACAACAAACAACAAACAACAAACAACAAACAACAAACAACAAACAACAAACAACAAACAACAAACAACAAACAACAAACAACAAACAACAAACAACAAACAACAAACAACAAACAACAAACAACAAACAACAAACAACAAACAACAAACAACAAACAACAAACAACAAACAACAAACAACAAACAACAAACAACAAACAACAAACAACAAACAACAAACAACAAACAACAAACAACAAACAACAAACAACAAACAACAAACAACAAACAACAAACAACAAACAACAAACAACAAACAACAAACAGCAAACAACAAACAACAAACAACAAACAACAAACAACAAACAACAAACAACAAACAACGAAGAACAAACAACAAACAACAAACAACAAACAACAAACAACAAACAACAAACAACAAACAACAAACAACAAACAACAAACAACAAACAACAAACAACAAACAACAAACAACAAACAACAAACAACAAACAACAAACAACAAACAACAAACAACAAACAACAAACAACAAACAACAAACAACAAACAACAAACAACAAACAACAAACAACAAACAACAAACAACAAACAACAAACAACAAACAACAAACAACAAACAACAAACAACAAACAACAAACAACAAACAACAAACAACAAACAACAAACAACAAACAACAAACAACAAACAACAAACAACAAACAACAAACAACAAACAACAAACAACAAACAACAAACAACAAACAACAAACAACAAACAACAAACAACAAACAACAAACAACAAACAACAAACAACAAACAACAAACAACAAACAACAAACAACAAACAACAAACAACAAACAACAAACAACAAACAACAAACAACAAACAACAAACAACAAACAACAAACAACAAACAACAAACAACAAACAACAAACAACAAACAACAAACAACAAACAACAAACAACAAACAACAAACAACAAACAACAAACAACAAACAACAAACAACAAACAACAAACAACAAACAACAAACAACAAACAACAAACAACAAACAACAAACAACAAACAACAAACAACAAACAACAAACAACAAACAACAAACAACAAACAACAAACAACAAACAACAAACAACAAACAACAAACAACAAACAACAAACAACAAACAACAAACAACAAACAACAAACAACAAACAACAAACAACAAACAACAAACGACAAACAACAAACGACAAACAACAAACGACAAACGACAAACGACAAACGGCAAACAACAAACAACAAACAACAAACAACAAACAACAAACAACAAACAACAAACAACAAACAACAAACAACAAACAACAAACAACAAACAACAAACAACAAACAACAAACAACAAACAACAAACAACAAACAACAAACAACAAACAACAAACAACAGACAACAAACAACAAACAACACACAACAAACAACAAACAACAAACAACAAACAACAAACAACAAACAACAAACAACAAACAACAAACAACAAACAACAAACAACAAACAACAAACAACAAACAACAAACAACAAACAACAAACAACAAACAACAAACAACAAACAACAAACAACAAACAACAAACAACAAACAACAAACAACAAACAACAAACAACAAACAACAAACAACAAACAACAAACAACAAACAACAAACAACAAACGACAAACAACAAACAACAAACAACAAACAACAAACAACAAACAACAAACAACAAACAACAAACAACAAACAACAAACAACAAACAACAAACAACAAACAACAAACAACAAACAACAAACAACAAACAACAAACAACAAACAACAAACAACAAACAACAAACAGCAAACAACAAACAACAAACAACAAACAACAAACAACAAACAACAAACAACAAACAACAAACAACAAACAACAAACAACAAACAACAAACAACAAACAACAAACAACAAACAACAAACAACAAACAACAAACTACAAACAACAAACAACAAACAACAAACAACAAACAACAAACAACAAACAACAAACAACAAACAACAAACAACAAACAACAAACAACAAACAACAAACAACAAACAACAAACAACAAACAACAAACAACAAACAACAAACAACAAACAACAAACAACAAACAACAAACAACAAACAACAAACAACAAACAACGAAGAACAAACAACAAACAACGAAGAACAAACAACAAACAACGAAGAACAAACAACAAACAACGAAGAACAAACAACAAACAACGAAGAACAAACAACAAACAACAAACAACAAACAACGAAGAACAAACAACAAACAACGAAGAACAAACAACAAACAACGAAGAACAAACAACAAACAACGAAGAACAAACAACAAACAACGAAGAACAAACAACAAACAACGAAGAACAAACAACAAACAACGAAGAACAAACAACAAACAACGAAGAACAAACACAAACAACGAAGAACAAACACAAACAACGAAGAACAAACAACAAACAACGAAGAACAAACAACAAACAACGAAGAACAAACAACAAACAACGAAGCACAAACAACAAACAACGAAGCACAAACAACAAACAACGAAGCACAAACAACAAACAACGAAGAACAAACAACAAACAACGAAGAACAAACAACAAACAACGAAGAACAAACAACAAACAACGAAGAGCAAACAACAAACAACGAAGAGCAAACAACAAACAACGAAGAACAAACAACAAACAACGAAGAGCAAACAACAAACAACGAAGAACAAACAACAAACAACGAAGAACAAACAACAAACAACGAAGAACAAACAACAAACAACGAAGAACAAACAACAAACAACGAAGAACGAAGAACAAACAACGAAGAACGAAGAACAAACACAAACAACGAACAACAAACACAAACAACGAACAACAAACAACAAACAACGAAGAACAAACAACAAACAACGAAGAACAAACAACAAACAACGAAGAACAAACAACAAACAACGAAGCACAAACAACAAACAACGAAGCACAAACAACAAACAACGAAGCACAAACAACAAACAACGAAGAACGAACAACAAACAACGAAGAACGAACAACAAACAACGAAGAACGAACAACAAACAACGAAGAACGAACAACAAACAACGAAGAACGAACAACAAACAACGAAGAACGAACAACAAACAACGAAGAACGAACAACAAACAACGAAGAACGAACAACAAACAACGAAGAACGAACAACAAACAACGAAGAACAAACAACAAACAACGAAGAACAAACAACAAACAACGAAGAACAAACAACAAACAACGAAGAACAAACAACAAACAACGAAGAACAAACAACAAACAACGAAGAACAAACAACAAACAACGAAGAACAAACAACAAACAACGAAGAACAAACAACAAACAACGAAGAACAAACAACAAACAACGAAGAACAAACAACAAACAACGAAGAACAAACAACAAACAACGAAGAACAAACAACGAAGAACAAACAACAAACAACGAAGAACAAACAACAAACAACGAAGAACAAACAACAAACAACGAAGAACAAACAACAAACAACGAAGAACAAACAACAAACAACGAAGAACAAACAACAAACAACGAAGAACAAACAACAAACAACGAAGAACAAACAACAAACAACAAACAACAAACAACAAACAACAAACAACAAACAACAAACAACAAACAACAAACAACAAACAACAAACAACAAACAACAAACTACAAACAACAAACAACAAACAACAAACAACAAACAACAAACAACAAACAACAAACAACAAACAACAAACAACAAACAACAAACAACAAACAACAAACAACAAACAACAAACAACAAACAACAAACAACAAACAACAAACAACAAACAACAAACAACAAACAACGAAGAACAAACAACAAACAACGAAGAACAAACAACAAACAACGAAGAACAAACAACAAACAACGAAGAACAAACAACAAACAACAAACAACAAACAACAAACAACAAACAACAAACAACGAAGAACAAACAACAAACAACGAAGAACAAACAACAAACAACGAAGAACAAACAACAAACAACGAAGAACAAACAACAAACAACGAAGAACAAACAACAAACAACGAAGAACAAACAACAAACAACGAAGAACAAACAACAAACAACGAAGAACAAACACAAACAACGAAGAACAAACACAAACAACGAAGAACAAACAACAAACAACGAAGAACAAACAACAAACAACGAAGAACAAACAACAAACAACGAAGCACAAACAACAAACAACGAAGCACAAACAACAAACAACGAAGCACAAACAACAAACAACGAAGAACAAACAACAAACAACGAAGAACAAACAACAAACAACGAAGAACAAACAACAAACAACGAAGAGCAAACAACAAACAACGAAGAGCAAACAACAAACAACGAAGAACAAACAACAAACAACGAAGAGCAAACAACAAACAACGAAGAACAAACAACAAACAACGAAGAACAAACAACAAACAACGAAGAACAAACAACAAACAACGAAGAACAAACAACAAACAACGAAGAACAAACAACAAACAACGAAGAACGAAGAACAAACAACGAAGAACGAAGAACAAACACAAACAACGAACAACAAACACAAACAACGAACAACAAACAACAAACAACGAAGAACAAACAACAAACAACGAAGAACAAACAACAAACAACGAAGAACAAACAACAAACAACGAAGCACAAACAACAAACAACGAAGCACAAACAACAAACAACGAAGCACAAACAACAAACAACGAAGAACGAACAACAAACAACGAAGAACGAACAACAAACAACGAAGAACGAACAACAAACAACGAAGAACGAACAACAAACAACGAAGAACGAACAACAAACAACGAAGAACGAACAACAAACAACGAAGAACGAACAACAAACAACGAAGAACGAACAACAAACAACGAAGAACGAACAACAAACAACGAAGAACAAACAACAAACAACGAAGAACAAACAACAAACAACGAAGAACAAACAACAAACAACGAAGAACAAACAACAAACAACGAAGAACAAACAACAAACAACGAAGAACAAACAACAAACAACGAAGAACAAACAACAAACAACGAAGAACAAACAACAAACAACGAAGAACAAACAACAAACAACGAAGAACAAACAACAAACAACGAAGAACAAACAACAAACAACGAAGAACAAACAACGAAGAACAAACAACAAACAACAAACAACAAACAACAAACAACGAAGAACAAACAACAAACAACGAAGAACAAACAACAAACAACGAAGAACAAACAACAAACAACGAAGAACAAACAACAAACAACGAAGAACAAACAACAAACAACGAAGAACAAACAACAAACAACAAACAACAAACAACAAACAACAAACAACAAACAACAAACAACAAACAACAAACAACAAACAACAAACAACAAACAACAAACAACAAACAACAAACAACAAACAACAAACAACAAACAACAAACAACAAACAACAAACAACAAACAACAAACAACAAACAACAAACAACAAACAACAAACAACAAACAACAAACAACAAACAACAAACAACAAACAACAAACAACAAACAACAAACAACAAACAACAAACAACAAACAACAAACAACAAACAACAAACAACAAACAACAAACAACAAACAACAAACAACAAACAACAAACAACAAACAACAAACAACAAACAACAAACAACAAACAACAAACAACAAACAACAAACAACAAACAACAAACAACAAACAACAAACAACAAACAACAAACAACAAACAACAAACAACAAACAACGAACAACAAACAACAAACAACAAACAACGAACAACAAACAACAAACAACGAACAACGAACAACAAACAACGAACAACGAACAACAAACAACAAACAACCAACAACAAACAACAAACAACAAACAACAAACAACAAACAACAATCAACAAACAACAAACAACAAACAACAAACAACAAACAACAAACAACAAACAACAAACAACAAACAACAAACAACAAACAACAAACAACAAACAACAAACAACAAACAACAAACAACAAACAACAAACAACAAACAACAAACAACAAACAACAAACAACAAACAACAAACAACAAACAACAAACAACAAACAACAAACAACAAACAACAAACAACAAACAACAAACAACAAACAACAAACAACAAACAACAAACAACAAACAACAAACAACAAACAACAAACAACAAACAACAAACAACAAACAACAAACAACAAACAACAAACAACAAACAACAAACAACAAACAACAAACAACAAACAACAAACAACAAACAACAAACAACAAACAACAAACAACAAACAACAAACAACAAACAACAAACAACAAACAACAAACAACAAACAACAAACAACAAACAACAAACAACAAACAACAAACAACAAACAACAAACAACAAACAACAAACAACAAACAACAAACAACAAACAACAAACAACAAACAACAAACAACAAACAACAAACAACAAACAACAAACAACAAACAACAAACAACAAACAACAAACAACAAACAACAAACAACAAACAACAAACAACAAACAACAAACAACAAACAACAAACAACAAACAACAAACAACAAACAACAAACAACAAACAACAAACAACAAACAACAAACAACAAACAACAAACAACAAACAACAAACAACAAACAACAAACAACAAACAACAAACAACAAACAACAAACAACAAACAACAAACAACAAACAACAAACAACAAACAACAAACAACAAACAACAAACAACAAACAACAAACAACAAACAACAAACAACAAACAACAAACAACAAACAACAAACAACAAACAACAAACAACAAACAACAAACAACAAACAACAAACAACAAACAACAAACAACAAACAACAAACAACAAACAACAAACAACAAACAACAAACAACAAACAACAAACAACAAACAACAAACAACAAACAACAAACAACAAACAACAAACAACAAACAACAAACAACAAACAACAAACAACAAACAACAAACAACAAACAACAAACAACAAACAACAAACAACAAACAACAAACAACAAACAACAAACAACAAACAACAAACAACAAACAACAAACAACAAACAACAAACAACAAACAACAAACAACAAACAACAAACAACAAACAACAAACAACAAACAACAAACAACAAACAACAAACAACAAACAACAAACAACAAACAACAAACAACAAACAACAAACAACAAACAACAAACAACAAACAACAAACAACAAACAACAAACAACAAACAACAAACAACCAACAACAAACAACAAACAACAAACAACAAACAACAAACAACAAACAACAAACAACAAACAACAAACAACAAACAACAAACAACAAACAACAAACAACAAACAACAAACAACAAACAACAAACAACAAACAACAAACAACAAACAACGAACAACAAACAACAAACAACAAACAACGAACAACAAACAACAAACAACGAACAACGAACAACAAACAACGAACAACGAACAACAAACAACAAACAACCAACAACAAACAACAAACAACAAACAACAAACAACAAACAACAATCAACAAACAACAAACAACAAACAACAAACAACAAACAACAAACAACAAACAACAAACAACAAACAACAAACAACAAACAACAAACAACAAACAACAAACAACAAACAACAAACAACAAACAACAAACAACAAACAACAAACAACAAACAACAAACAACAAACAACAAACAACAAACAACAAACAACAAACAACAAACAACAAACAACAAACAACAAACAACAAACAACAAACAACAAACAACAAACAACAAACAACAAACAACAAACAACAAACAACAAACAACAAACAACAAACAACAAACAACAAACAACAAACAACAAACAACAAACAACAAACAACAAACAACAAACAACAAACAACAAACAACAAACAACAAACAACAAACAACAAACAACAAACAACAAACAACAAACAACAAACAACAAACAACAAACAACAAACAACAAACAACAAACAACAAACAACAAACAACAAACAACAAACAACAAACAACAAACAACAAACAACAAACAACAAACAACAAACAACAAACAACAAACAACAAACAACAAACAACAAACAACAAACAACAAACAACAAACAACAAACAACAAACAACAAACAACAAACAACAAACAACAAACAACAAACAACAAACAACAAACAACAAACAACAAACAACAAACAACAAACAACAAACAACAAACAACAAACAACAAACAACAAACAACAAACAACAAACAACAAACAACAAACAACAAACAACAAACAACAAACAACAAACAACAAACAACAAACAACAAACAACAAACAACAAACAACAAACAACAAACAACAAACAACAAACAACAAACAACAAACAACAAACAACAAACAACAAACAACAAACAACAAACAACAAACAACAAACAACAAACAACAAACAACAAACAACAAACAACAAACAACAAACAACAAACAACAAACAACAAACAACAAACAACAAACAACAAACAACAAACAACAAACAACAAACAACAAACAACAAACAACAAACAACAAACAACAAACAACAAACAACAAACAACAAACAACAAACAACAAACAACAAACAACAAACAACAAACAACAAACAACAAACAACAAACAACAAACAACAAACAACAAACAACAAACAACAAACAACAAACAACAAACAACAAACAACAAACAACAAACAACAAACAACAAACAACAAACAACAAACAACAAACAACAGACAACAGACAACAAACAACAAACAACAAACAACAGACAACAGACAACAAACAACAAACAACAAACAACAAACAACAAACAACAAACAACAAACAACAAACAACAAACAACAAACAACAAACAACAAACAACAAACAACAAACAACAAACAACAAACAACAAACAACAAACAACAAACAACAAACAACAAACAACAAACAACAAACAACAAACAACAAACAACAAACAACAAACAACAAACAACAAACAACAAACAACAAACAACAAACAACAAACAACAAACAACAAACAACAAACAACAAACAACAAACAACAAACAACAAACAACAAACAACAAACAACAAACAACAAACAACAAACAACAAACAACAAACAACAAACAACAAACAACAAACAACAAACAACAAACAACAAACAACAAACAACAAACAACAAACAACAAACAACAAACAACAAACAACAAACAACAAACAACAAACAACAAACAACAAACAACAAACAACAAACAACAAACAACAAACAACAAACAACAAACAGCAAACAACAAACAACAAACAACAAACAACAAACAACAAACAACAAACAACAAACAACGAAGAACAAACAACAAACAACGAAGAACAAACAACAAACAACAAACAACAAACAACAAACAACAAACAACAAACAACAAACAACAAACAACAAACAACAAACAACAAACAACAAACAACAAACAACAAACAACAAACAACAAACAACAAACAACAAACAACAAACAACAAACAACAAACAACAAACAACAAACAACAAACAACAAACAACAAACAACAAACAACAAACAACAAACAACAAACAACAAACAACAAACAACAAACAACAAACAACAAACAACAAACAACAAACAACAAACAACAAACAACAAACAACAAACAACAAACAACAAACAACAAACAACAAACAACAAACAACAAACAACAAACAACAAACAACAAACAACAAACAACAAACAACAAACAACAAACAACAAACAACAAACAACAAACAACAAACAACAAACAACAAACAACAAACAACAAACAACAAACAACAAACAACAAACAACAAACAACAAACAACAAACAACAAACAACAAACAACAAACAACAAACAACAAACAACAAACAACAAACAACAAACAACAAACAACAAACAACAAACAACAAACAACAAACAACAAACAACAAACAACAAACAACAAACAACCAACAACAAACAACCAACAACAAACAACAAACAACCAACAACAAACAACAAACAACCAACAACAAACAACAAACAACAAACAACAAACAACAAACAACAAACAACAAACAACAAACAACAAACAACAAACAACAAACAACAAACAACAAACAACAAACAACAAACAACAAACAACAAACAACAAACAACAAACAACAAACAACAAACAACAAACAACAAACAACAAACAACAAACAACAAACAACAAACAACAAACAACAAACAACGAACAACGAACAACAAACAACGAACAACGAACAACAAACAACGAACAACGAACAACAAACAACGAACAACAAACAACAAACAACGAACAACAAACAACGAACAACAAACAACGAACAACGAACAACAAACAACGAACAACGAACAACAAACAACGAACAACAAACAACGAACAACGAACAACAAACAACAAACAACAAACAACAAACAACAAACAACAAACAACAAACAACAAACAACAAACAACAAACAACAAACAACAAACAACAAACAACAAACAACAAACAACAAACAACAAACAACAAACAACGAAGAACAAACAACAAACAACGAAGAACAAACAACAAACAACGAAGAACAAACAACAAACAACGAAGAACAAACAACAAACAACGAAGAACAAACAACAAACAACGAAGAACAAACAACAAACAACGAAGAACAAACAACAAACAACGAAGAACAAACAACAAACAACAAACAACAAACAACAAACAACAAACAACAAACAACAAACAACAAACAACAAACAACAAACAACAAACAACAAACAACAAACAACAAACAACAAACAACAAACAACAAACAACAAACAACAAACAACAAACAACAAACAACAAACAACAAACAACAAACAACAAACAACAAACAACAAACAACAAACAACAAACAACAAACAACAAACAACAAACAACAAACAACAAACAACAAACAACAAACAACAAACAACAAACAACGAAGAACAAACAACAAACAACGAAGAACAAACAACAAACAACGAAGAACAAACAACAAACAACGAAGAACAAACAACAAACAACGAAGAACAAACAACAAACAACGAAGAGCAAACAACAAACAACGAAGAACAAACAACAAACAACGAAGAACAAACACAAACAACGAAGAACAAACAACAAACAACGAAGAACAAACAACAAACAACGAAGAACAAACAACAAACAACGAAGAACAAACAACAAACAACGAAGAACAAACAACAAACAACGAAGAACAAACAACAAACAACGAAGCACAAACAACAAACAACGAAGAACAAACAACAAACAACGAAGAACAAACAACAAACAACGAAGAACAAACAACAAACAACGAAGAACAAACAACAAACAACGAAGAACAAACAACAAACAACGAAGAACAAACAACAAACAACGAAGAACAAACAACAAACAACGAAGAACAAACAACAAACAACGAAGAACAAACAACAAACAACGAAGAACAAACAACAAACAACGAAGAACAAACAACAAACAACGAAGAACAAACAACAAACAACGAAGCACAAACAACAAACAACGAAGAACAAACAACAAACAACGAAGAACAAACAACAAACAACGAAGAACAAACAACAAACAACGAAGAACAAACAACAAACAACGAAGAACAAACAACAAACAACGAAGAACAAACAACAAACAACGAAGAACAAACAACAAACAACGAAGAACAAACAACAAACAACGAAGAACAAACAACAAACAACGAAGAACAAACAACAAACAACGAAGAACAAACAACAAACAACGAAGAACAAACAACAAACAACGAAGAACAAACAACAAACAACGAAGAACAAACAACAAACAACGAAGAACAAACAACAAACAACGAAGAACAAACAACAAACAACGAAGAACAAACAACAAACAACGAAGAACAAACAACAAACAACGAAGAACAAACAACAAACAACGAAGAACAAACAACAAACAACGAAGAACAAACAACAAACAACAAACAACAAACAACAAACAACAAACAACAAACAACAAACAACAATCAACAAACAACAAACAACAAACAACAAACAACAAACAACGAAGAACAAACAACAAACAACAAACAACGAAGAACAAACAACAAACAACAAACAACGAAGAACAAACAACAAACAACGAAGAACAAACAACAAAGAACAAACAACAAACAACGAAGAACAAACAACAAACAACGAAGAACAAACAACAAACAACGAAGAACAAACAACAAACAACGAAGAACAAACAACAAACAACGAAGAACAAACAACAAACAACGAAGAACAAACAACAAACAACGAAGAACAAACAACAAACAACGAAGAACAAACAACAAACAACGAAGAACAAACAACAAACAACGAAGAACAAACAACAAACAACGAAGAACAAACAACAAACAACGAAGAACAAACAACAAACAACGAAGAACAAACAACAAACAACGAAGAACAAACAACAAACAACGAAGAACAAACAACAAACAACGAAGAACAAACAACAAACAACGAAGAACAAACAACAAACAACGAAGAACAAACAACGAAGAACAAACAACAAACAACGAAGAACAAACAACAAACAACGAAGAACAAACAACAAACAACGAAGAACAAACAACAAACAACGAAGAACAAACAACAAACAACGAAGAACAAACAACGAAGAACAAACAACGAAGAACAAACAACGAAGAACGAACAACGAAGAACGAACAACGAAGAACGAACAACGAAGAACGAACAACGAAGAACGAACAACGAAGAACGAACATCGAAGAACGAACAACGAAGAACGAACAACGAAGAACGAACAACGAAGAACGAACAACGAAGAACGAACAACGAAGAACGAACAACGAAGAACGAACAACGAAGAACGAACAACGAACAACGAACAACGAACAACGAACAACGAACAACGAAGAACGAACAACAAACAACGAAGAACGAAGAACAAACAACAAACAACGAAGAACAAACAACGAAGAACGAACATCGAAGAACGAACAACGAAGAACGAACAACGAAGAACGAACAACGAAGAACGAACAACGAAGAACGAACAACGAAGAACGAACAACGAAGAACGAACAACGAAGAACGAACAACGAAGAACGAACAACGAACAACGAACAACGAACAACGAAGAACGAACAACAAACAACGAAGAACGAACAACAAACAACGAAGAACGAACAACAAACAACGAAGAACAAACAACGAAGAACAAACAACGAAGAACAAACAACAAACAACGAAGAACAAACAACGAAGAACAAACAACGAAGAACAAACAACGAAGAACAAACAACGAAGAACAAACAACGAAGAACAAACAACGAAGAACAAACAACGAAGGACAAACAACGAAGAACAAACAACGAAGAACAAACAACGAAGAACAAACAACGAAGAACAAACAACGAAGAACAAACAACGAAGAACAAACAACGAAGAACAAACAACGAAGAACAAACAACGAAGAACAAACAACGAAGAACAAACAACGAAGAACAAACAACGAAGAACAAACAACGAACAACGAACAACGAACAACGAACAACGAACAACGAACAACGAAGAACAAACAACGAAGAACAAACAACGAAGAACAAACAACGAAGAACAAACAACGAAGAACAAACAACGAAGAACAAACAACAAACAACGAAGAACAAACAACAAACAACGAAGAACAAACAACAAACAACGAAGAACAAACAACAAACAACGAAGAACAAACAACGAAGAACAAACAACAAACAACGAAGAACAAACAACAAACAACGAAGAACAAACAACAAACAACGAAGAACAAACAACAAACAACGAAGAACAAACAACAAACAACGAAGAACAAACAACGAAGAACAAACAACGAAGAACAAACAACGAAGAACGAACAACGAAGAACGAACAACGAAGAACGAACAACGAAGAACGAACAACGAAGAACGAACAACGAAGAACGAACATCGAAGAACGAACAACGAAGAACGAACAACGAAGAACGAACAACGAAGAACGAACAACGAAGAACGAACAACGAAGAACGAACAACGAAGAACGAACAACGAAGAACGAACAACGAACAGCGAACAACGAACAACGAACAACGAACAACGAAGAACGAACAACAAACAACGAAGAACGAAGAACAAACAACAAACAACGAAGAACAAACAACGAAGAACGAACATCGAAGAACGAACAACGAAGAACGAACAACGAAGAACGAACAACGAAGAACGAACAACGAAGAACGAACAACGAAGAACGAACAACGAAGAACGAACAACGAAGAACGAACAACGAAGAACGAACAACGAACAACGAACAACGAACAACGAAGAACGAACAACAAACAACGAAGAACGAACAACAAACAACGAAGAACGAACAACAAACAACGAAGAACAAACAACGAAGAACAAACAACGAAGAACAAACAACAAACAACGAAGAACAAACAACGAAGAACAAACAACGAAGAACAAACAACGAAGAACAAACAACGAAGAACAAACAACGAAGAACAAACAACGAAGAACAAACAACGAAGGACAAACAACGAAGAACAAACAACGAAGAACAAACAACGAAGAACAAACAACGAAGAACAAACAACGAAGAACAAACAACGAAGAACAAACAACGAAGAACAAACAACGAAGAACAAACAACGAAGAACAAACAACGAAGAACAAACAACGAAGAACAAACAACGAAGAACAAACAACGAACAACGAACAACGAACAACGAACAACGAACAACGAACAACGAAGAACAAACAACGAAGAACAAACAACGAAGAACAAACAACGAAGAACAAACAACGAAGAACAAACAACGAAGAACAAACAACGAAGAACAAACAACGAAGAACAAACAACGAAGAACAAACAACGAAGAACAAACAACGAAGAACAAACAACGAAGAACAAACAACGAAGAACAAACAACGAAGAACAAACAACGAAGAACAAACAACGAAGAACAAACAACGAAGAACAAACAACGAAGAACAAACAACGAAGAACAAACAACGAAGAACAAACAACGAACAACGAACAACGAACAACGAACAACGAACAACGAACAACGAACAACGAACAACGAAGAACAAACAACGAAGAACAAACAACGAAGAACAAACAACGAAGAACAAACAACGAAGAACAAACAACGAAGAACAAACAACGAAGAACAAACAACGAAGAACAAACAACGAAGAACAAACAACGAAGAACAAACAACGAAGAACAAACAACGAAGAACAAACAACGAAGAACAAACAACGAAGAACAAACAACGAAGAACAAACAACGAAGAACAAACAACAAACAACAAACAACAAACAACGAAGAACAAACAACAAACAACGAACAACAAACAACAAACAACGAAAAACAAACCACAAACAACGAAGAACAAACAACAAACAACGAAGAACAAACAACAAACAACAAACAACGAAGAACAAACAACAAACAACAAACAACGAAGAACAAACAACAAACAACGAAGAACAAACAACAAACAACGAAGAACAAACAACAAACAACGAAGAACAAACAACAAACAACGAAGAACAAACAACAAACAACGAAGAACAAACAACAAACAACGAAGAACAAACAACAAACAACGAAGAACAAACAACAAACAACAAACAACGAAGAACAAACAACAAACAACGAAGAACAAACAACGAAGAACGAAGAACAAACAACGAAGAACAAACAACGAAGAACGAACAACGAAGAACGAACAACGAAGAACGAACAACGAAGAACGAACAACGAAGAACGAACAACGAAGAACGAACAACGAAGAACGAACAACGAAGAACGAACAACGAAGAACGAACAACGAAGAACGAACAAAGAAGAACAAACAACGAAGAACAAACAACGAAGAACAAACAACGAAGAACAAACAACGAAGAACAAACAACGAAGAACAAACAACGAAGAACAAACAACGAAGAACAAACAACGAAGAACAAACAACGAAGAACAAACAACGAAGAACAAACAACGAAGAACAAACAACGAAGAACAAACAACGAAGAACAAACAACGAAGAACAAACAACGAAGAACAAACAACGAAGAACAAACAACGAAGAACCAACAACGAAGAACAAACAACGAAGAACAAACAACGAAGAACAAACAACGAAGAACAAACAACGAAGAACAAACAACGAAGAACAAACAACGAAGAACAAACAACGAAGAACAAACAACGAAGAACAAACAACAAACAACGAAGAACAAACAACAAACAACGAAGAACAAACAACAAACAACAAACAACGAAGAACAAACAACGAAGAACAAACAACGAAGAACGAAGAACAAACAACGAAGAACAAACAACGAAGAACAAACAACGAAGAACGAACAACGAAGAACGAACAACGAAGAACGAACAACGAACAACGAACAACGAACAACGAACAACGAACAACGAACAACGAACAACGAAGAACAAACAACGAAGAACAAACAACGAAGAACAAACAACGAAGAACAAACAACGAAGAACAAACAACGAAGAACAAACAACGAAGAACAAACAACGAAGAACAAACAACGAAGAACAAACAACGAAGAACAAACAACGAAGAACAAACAACGAAGAACAAACAACGAAGAACAAACAACGAAGAACAAACAACGAACAACGAACAACGAACAACGAACAACGAACAACGAACAACGAACAACGAACAACGAAGAACAAACAACGAAGAACAAACAACGAAGAACAAACAACGAAGAACAAACAACGAAGAACAAACAACGAAGAACAAACAACGAAGAACAAACAACGAAGAACAAACAACGAAGAACAAACAACGAAGAACAAACAACGAAGAACAAACAACGAAGAACAAACAACGAAGAACAAACAACGAAGAACAAACAACGAAGAACAAACAACGAAGAACAAACAACAAACAACAAACAACAAACAACGAAGAACAAACAACAAACAACGAACAACAAACAACAAACAACGAAAAACAAACCACAAACAACGAAGAACAAACAACAAACAACGAAGAACAAACAACAAACAACAAACAACGAAGAACAAACAACAAACAACAAACAACGAAGAACAAACAACAAA
>NW_027476801.1:0-25000 GCF_051020955.1 Megalopta genalis
TCAGAAAATTACAGAGAGTGTTTGGTTGTGTTGCAGGAGTCAAACTGAATGATTTGATGCATAAAGTTTAATTAAACTCCCATTACTTTGCCGGGAAACATCGATTATTCCGATCTAGAAAGAGACAGAGACAGTCGATCCGCGTTATGTTAAATATTGCAAGGTTCCCGATTCCACAAAATTATAAAAAGTATACGGCTGTGTAGCAGGGATCAAAACGAGTAATTTCGTGTATAAAGTTTAATTAATATCCCATTAGTTTGCCGGGAAACATCGATTATTCCGATCTAGAAAGAGACAGAGACAGTCGATCCGCGTTATGTTAAATATTTCAAGGTTCCCGATTCCACAAAATTATAAAAAGTATACGGCTGTGTAGCGGGGATCAAAACGAGTAATTTCATGTATAAAGTTTAATTAAACTCCCAATAGTTTGCCGGGAAACATCGATTCTTCCGATCTAGAAAGAGACAGAGACAGTCGATCCGCGTTATGATAAATATTTCGAGGTTCCCGATTCCACAAAATTATAAAAAGTATACGGCTGTGTAGCGGGGATCAGAACGAGTAATTTCATGTATAAAGTTTAATTAAACTCCCAATAGTTTGCCGGGAAACATCGATTCTTCCGATCTAGAAAGAGACAGAGACAGTCGATCCGCGTTATGATAAATATTTCGAGGTTCCCGATTCCACAAAATTATAAAAAGTATACGGCTGTGTAGCGGGGATCAGAACGAGTAATTTCATGTATAAAGTTTAATTAAACTCCCAATAGTTTGCCGGGAAACATCGATTCTTCCGATCTAGAAAGAGACAGAGACAGTCGATCCGCGTTATGATAAATATTTCGAGGTTCCCGATTCCACAAAATTATAAAAAGTATACGGCTGTGTAGCGGGGATCAGAACGAGTAATTTCATGTATAAAGTTTAATTAAACTCCCAATAGTTTGCCGGGAAACATCGATTCTTCCGATCTAGAAAGAGACAGAGACAGTCGATCCGCGTTATGATAAATATTTCGAGGTTCCCGATTCCACAAAATTATAAAAAGTATACGGCTGTGTAGCGGGGATCAAAACGAGTAATTTCATGTATAAAGTTTAATTAAACTCCCAATAGTTTGCCGGGAAACATCGATTCTTCCGATCTAGAAAGAGACAGAGACAGTCGATCCGCGTTATGTTAAATATTGCAAGGTTCCCGATTCCACAAAATTATAAAAAGTATACGGCTGTGTAGCAGGGATCAAAACGAGTAATTTCGTGTATAAAGTTTAATTAATATCCCATTAGTTTGCCGGGAAACATCGATTATTCCGATCTAGAAAGAGACAGAGACAGTCGATCCGCGTTATGTTAAATATTTCAAGGTTCCCGATTCCACAAAATTATAAAAAGTATACGGCTGTGTAGCGGGGATCAAAACGAGTAATTTCATGTATAAAGTTTAATTAAACTCCCAATAGTTTGCCGGGAAACATCGATTCTTCCGATCTAGAAAGAGACAGAGACAGTCGATCCGCGTTATGATAAATATTTCGAGGTTCCCGATTCCACAAAATTATAAAAAGTATACGGCTGTGTAGCAGGGATCAAAACGAGTAATTTCGTGTATAAAGTTTAATTAATATCCCATTAGTTTGCCGGGAAACATCGATTATTCCGATCTAGAAAGAGACAGAGACAGTCGATCCGCGTTATGTTAAATATTTCAAGGTTCCCGATTCCACAAAATTATAAAAAGTATACGGCTGTGTAGCGGGGATCAAAACGAGTAATTTCATGTATAAAGTTTAATTAAACTCCCAATAGTTTGCCGGGAAACATCGATTCTTCCGATCTAGAAAGAGACAGAGACAGTCGATCCGCGTTATGATAAATATTTCGAGGTTCCCGATTCCACAAAATTATAAAAAGTATACGGCTGTGTAGCGGGGATCAGAACGAGTAATTTCATGTATAAAGTTTAATTAAACTCCCAATAGTTTGCCGGGAAACATCGATTCTTCCGATCTAGAAAGAGACAGAGACAGTCGATCCGCGTTATGATAAATATTTCGAGGTTCCCGATTCCACAAAATTATAAAAAGTATACGGCTGTGTAGCGGGGATCAGAACGAGTAATTTCATGTATAAAGTTTAATTAAACTCCCAATAGTTTGCCGGGAAACATCGATTCTTCCGATCTAGAAAGAGACAGAGACAGTCGATCCGCGTTATGATAAATATTTCGAGGTTCCCGATTCCACAAAATTATAAAAAGTATACGGCTGTGTAGCGGGGATCAGAACGAGTAATTTCATGTATAAAGTTTAATTAAACTCCCAATAGTTTGCCGGGAAACATCGATTCTTCCGATCTAGAAAGAGACAGAGACAGTCGATCCGCGTTATGATAAATATTTCAAGGTTCCCGATTCCACAAAATTATAAAAAGTATACGGCTGTGTAGCGGGGATCAAAACGAGTAATTTCATGTATAAAGTTTAATTAAACTCCCAATAGTTTGCCGGGAAACATCGATTCTTCCGATCTAGAAAGAGACAGAGACAGTCGATCCGCGTTATGATAAATATTTCGAGGTTCCCGATTCCACAAAATTATAAAAAGTATACGGCTGTGTAGCGGGGATCAGAACGAGTAATTTCATGTATAAAGTTTAATTAATCTCCCAATAGTTTGCCGGGAAACATCGATTCTTCCGATCTAGAAAGAGACAGAGACAGTCGATCCGCGTTATGATAAATATTTCGAGGTTCCCGATTCCACAAATTTATAAAAAGTTTACGGCTGTGTAGCGGGGATCAGAACGAGTAATTTCATGTATAAAGTTTAATTAAACTCCCAATAGTTTTCCGGGAAACATCGATTCTTCCGATCTAGAAAGAGACAGAGACAGTCGATCCGCGTTATGATAAATATTTCGAGGTTCCCGATTCCACAAAATTATAAAAAGTATACGGCTGTGTAGCGGGGATCAGAACGAGTAATTTCATGTATAAAGTTTAATTAAACTCCCAATAGTTTGCCGGGAAACATCGATTCTTCCGATCTAGAAAGAGACAGAGACAGTCGATCCGCGTTATGATAAATATTTCAAGGTTCCCGATTCCACAAAATTATAAAAAGTATACGGCTGTGTAGCGGGGATCAGAACGAGTAATTTCATGTATAAAGTTTAATTAAACTCCCAATAGTTTTCCGGGAAACATCGATTCTTCCGATCTAGAAAGAGACAGAGACAGTCGATCCGCGTTATGATAAATATTTCGAGGTTCCCGATTCCACAAATTTATAAAAAGTTTACGGCTGTGTAGCGGGGATCAGAACGAGTAATTTCATGTATAAAGTTTAATTAAACTCCCAATAGTTTGCCGGGAAACATCGATTCTTCCGATCTAGAAAGAGACAGAGACAGTCGATCCGCGTTATGATAAATATTTCAAGGTTCCCGATTCCACAAAATTATAAAAAGTATACGGCTGTGTAGCGGGGATCAAAACGAGTAATTTCATGTATAAAGTTTAATTAAACTTCCAATAGTTTGTCGGGAAACATCGATAGTTCGATCGCGCGAGAGAGACAGAGAAACGAACAGACTTCTTTTCGATTTACGGCTAAAATAAATTTTTCTAATTTTTTTCAATAACATATTCTTGCTTAGATAACTTTTTTACATAGGGATTAAGCATTTAGAACGATACATTGTTTAAAATAAGGGCACTTTACTCTTGACATTTTACGGTTTTTTCAATTTTCTGAAAAATCCTATCATTAGATTTTTTTAAAAATACGATATTCTTGCTTAACTAACGTTTCTACATAGGGATTAAGCATTTAGAACGAAATCTAATGTCAGAAAATGGCACTTTACTCTTGACATTTTTCGGTTTTTTCAATTTTCTGGAAAATCCTATCATTAGATTTTTTTAAAAATACGATATTCTTGCTTAACTAACGTTTCTACATAGGGATTAAGCATTTAGAACGAAATCTAATGTAGGAAAATGGTACTTTACTCTTGATCGGTACGGTGGGACTTTGAAAATATTCGGGCGTTCCAATCGCTCGTCTGTTGCATCATAGCGCGTCTCGGCGCAATCGACCGATTCGCTCGACCCATTATTTTCGATTTACGGCTAAAATAAATTTTTCTCATTTTATTCAATAACATATTCTTGCTTAGATAACTTTTTTACATAGGGATTAAGCATTTAGAACGATATAATGTTTAAAATAAGGGCACTTTACTCTTGACATTTTACGGTTTTTTCAATTTTCTGAAAAATCCTATCATTAGATTTTTTTAAAAATACGATATTCTTGCTTAACTAACGTTTCTACATAGGGATTAAGCATTTAGAACGAAATCTAATGTCAGAAAATGGCACTTTACTCTTGACATTTTTCGGTTTTTTCAATTTTCTGGAAAATCCTATCATTAGATTTTTTTAAAAATACGATATTCTTGCTTAACTAACGTTTCTACATAGGGATTAAGCATTTAGAACGAAATCTAATGTCAGAAAATGGCACTTTACTCTTGACATTTTTCGGTTTTTTCAATTTTCTGGGAAATCCTATCATTAGATTTTTTTAAAAATACGATATTCTTGCTTAACTAACGTTTTTACATAGGGATTAAGCATTTAGAACGAAATCTAATGTAGGAAAATGGTACTTTACTCTTGATCGGTACGTTGGGACTTTGAAAATATTCGGGCGTTCCAATCGCTCGTCTGTTGCATCATAGCGCGTCTCGGCGCAATCGACCGATTCGCTCGATCCATTATTTTCGATTTACGGCTAAAATAAATTTTTCTAATTTTTTTCAATAACATATTCCTGCTAAAATAACTTTTTTACATAGGGATTAAGCATTTAGAACGATACATTGTTTAAAATAAGGGCACTTTACTCTTGACATTTTACGGTTTTTTCAATTTTCTGAAAAATCCTATCATTAGATTTTTTTAAAAATACGATATTCTTGCTTAACTAACGTTTCTACATAGGGATTAAGCATTTAGAACGAAATCTAATGTCAGAAAATGGCACTTTACTCTTGACATTTTTCGGTTTTTTCAATTTTCTGGGAAATCCTATCATTAGATTTTTTTAAAAATACGATATTCTTGCTTAACTAACGTTTTTACATAGGGATTAAGCATTTAGAACGAAATCTAATGTAGGAAAATGGTACTTTACTCTTGATCGGTACGTTGGGACTTTGAAAATATTCGGGCGTTCCAATCGCTCGTCTGTTGCATCATAGCGCGTCTCGGCGCAATCGACCGATTCGCTCGATCCATTATTTTCGATTTACGGCTAAAATAAATTTTTCTAATTTTTTTCAATAACATATTCCTGCTAAAATAACTTTTTTACATAGGGATTAAGCATTTAGAACGATACATTGTTTAAAATAAGGGCACTTTACTCTTGACATTTTACGGTTTTTTCAATTTTCTGAAAAATCCTATCATTAGATTTTTTTAAAAATACGATATTCTTGCTTAACTAACGTTTCTACATAGGGATTAAGCATTTAGAACGAAATCTAATGTCAGAAAATGGCACTTTACTCTTGACATTTTTCGGTTTTTTCAATTTTCTGGGAAATCCTATCATTAGATTTTTTTAAAAATACGATATTCTTGCTTAACTAACGTTTTTACATAGGGATTAAGCATTTAGAACGAAATCTAATGTAGGAAAATGGTACTTTACTCTTGATCGGTACGTTGGGACTTTGAAAATATTCGGGCGTACGCGGCGCGCTCGGCGCTTCGAACAGCTCCGGTGTCCCCATTATTTTCGATTTACGGCTAAAATAAATTTTTCTAATTTTTTTCAATAACATATTCCTGCTAAAATAACTTTTTTACATAGGGATTAAGCATTTAGAACGATACATTGTTTAAAATAAGGGCACTTTACTCTTGACATTTTACGGTTTTTTCAATTTTCTGAAAAATCCTATCATTAGATTTTTTTAAAAATACGATATTCTTGCTTAACTAACGTTTCTACATAGGGATTAAGCATTTAGAACGAAATCTAATGTCAGAAAATGGCACTTTACTCTTGACATTTTTCGGTTTTTTCAATTTTCTGGAAAATCCTATCATTAGATTTTTTTAAAAATACGATATTCTTGCTTAACTAACGTTTTTACATAGGGATTAAGCATTTAGAACGAAATCTAATGTAGGAAAATGGTACTTTACTCTTGATCGGTACGTTGGGACTTTGAAAATATTCGGTGGTTCCAATCGCTCGTCTGTTGCATCATAGCGCGTCTCGGCGCAATCGACCGATTCGCTCGATCCATTATTTTCGATTTACGGCTAAAATAAATTTTTCTAATTTTTTTCAATAACATATTCCTGCTTAAATAACTTTTTTACATAGGGATTAAGCATTTAGAACGATACATTGTTTAAAATAAGGGCACTTTACTCTTGACATTTTACGGTTTTTTCAATTTTCTGAAAAATCCTATCATTAGATTTTTTTAAAAATACGATATTCTTGCTTAACTAACGTTTCTACATAGGGATTAAGCATTTAGAACGAAATCTAATGTCAGAAAATGGCACTTTACTCTTGACATTTTTCGGTTTTTTCAATTTTCTGGGAAATCCTATCATTAGATTTTTTTAAAAATACGATATTCTTGCTTAACTAACGTTTTTACATAGGGATTAAGCATTTAGAACGAAATCTAATGTAGGAAAATGGTACTTTACTCTTGATCGGTACGTTGGGACTTTGAAAATATTCGGGCGTTCCAATCGCTCGTCTGTTGCATCATAGCGCGTCTCGGCGCAATCGACCGATTCGCTCGATCCATTATTTTCGATTTACGGCTAAAATAAATTTTTCTAATTTTTTTCAATAACATATTCCTGCTTAAATAACTTTTTTACATAGGGATTAAGCATTTAGAACGATACATTGTTTAAAATAAGGGCACTTTACTCTTGACATTTTACGGTTTTTTCAATTTTCTGAAAAATCCTATCATTAGATTTTTTTAAAAATACGATATTCTTGCTTAACTAACGTTTCTACATAGGGATTAAGCATTTAGAACGAAATCTAATGTCAGAAAATGGCACTTTACTCTTGACATTTTTCGGTTTTTTCAATTTTCTGGGAAATCCTATCATTAGATTTTTTTAAAAATACGATATTCTTGCTTAACTAACGTTTCTACATAGGGATTAAGCATTTAGAACGAAATCTAATGTCAGAAAATGGCACTTTACTCTTGACATTTTTCGGTTTTTTCAATTTTCTGGAAAATCCTATCATTAGATTTTTTTAAAAATACGATATTCTTGCTTAACTAACGTTTTTACATAGGGATTAAGCATTTAGAACGAAATCTAATGTAGGAAAATGGTACTTTACTCTTGATCGGTACGTTGGGACTTTGAAAATATTCGGGCGTTCCAATCGCTCGTCTGTTGCATCATAGCGCGTCTCGGCGCAATCGACCGATTCGCTCGATCCATTATTTTCGATTTACGGCTAAAATAAATTTTTCTAATTTTTTTCAATAACATATTCCTGCTTAAATAACTTTTTTACATAGGGATTAAGCATTTAGAACGATACATTGTTTAAAATAAGGGCACTTTACTCTTGACATTTTACGGTTTTTTCAATTTTCTGAAAAATCCTATCATTAGATTTTTTTAAAAATACGATATTCTTGCTTAACTAACGTTTCTACATAGGGATTAAGCATTTAGAACGAAATCTAATGTCAGAAAATGGCACTTTACTCTTGACATTTTTCGGTTTTTTCAATTTTCTGGAAAATCCTATCATTAGATTTTTTTAAAAATACGATATTCTTGCTTAACTAACGTTTTTACATAGGGATTAAGCATTTAGAACGAAATCTAATGTAGGAAAATGGTACTTTACTCTTGATCGGTACGTTGGGACTTTGAAAATATTCGGGGGTTCCAATCGCTCGTCTGTTGCATCATAGCGCGTCTCGGCGCAATCGACCGATTCGCTCGATCCATTATTTTCGATTTACGGCTAAAATAAATTTTTCTAATTTTTTTCAATAACATATTCCTGCTTAAATAACTTTTTTACATAGGGATTAAGCATTTAGAACGATACATTGTTTAAAATAAGGGCACTTTACTCTTGACATTTTACGGTTTTTTCAATTTTCTGAAAAATCCTATCATTAGATTTTTTTAAAAATACGATATTCTTGCTTAACTAACGTTTCTACATAGGGATTAAGCATTTAGAACGAAATCTAATGTCAGAAAATGGCACTTTACTCTTGACATTTTTCGGTTTTTTCAATTTTCTGGGAAATCCTATCATTAGATTTTTTTAAAAATACGATATTCTTGCTTAACTAACGTTTTTACATAGGGATTAAGCATTTAGAACGAAATCTAATGTAGGAAAATGGTACTTTACTCTTGATCGGTACGTTGGGACTTTGAAAATATTCGGGCGTTCCAATCGCTCGTCTGTTGCATCATAGCGCGTCTCGGCGCAATCGACCGATTCGCTCGATCCATTATTTTCGATTTACGGCTAAAATAAATTTTTCTAATTTTTTTCAATAACATATTCCTGCTTAAATAACTTTTTTACATAGGGATTAAGCATTTAGAACGATACATTGTTTAAAATAAGGGCACTTTACTCTTGACATTTTACGGTTTTTTCAATTTTCTGAAAAATCCTATCATTAGATTTTTTTAAAAATACGATATTCTTGCTTAACTAACGTTTCTACATAGGGATTAAGCATTTAGAACGAAATCTAATGTCAGAAAATGGCACTTTACTCTTGACATTTTTCGGTTTTTTCAATTTTCTGGGAAATCCTATCATTAGATTTTTTTAAAAATACGATATTCTTGCTTAACTAACGTTTTTACATAGGGATTAAGCATTTAGAACGAAATCTAATGTAGGAAAATGGTACTTTACTCTTGATCGGTACGTTGGGACTTTGAAAATATTCGGGCGTTCCAATCGCTCGTCTGTTGCATCATAGCGCGTCTCGGCGCAATCGACCGATTCGCTCGATCCATTATTTTCGATTTACGGCTAAAATAAATTTTTCTAATTTTTTTCAATAACATATTCCTGCTTAAATAACTTTTTTACATAGGGATTAAGCATTTAGAACGATATAATGTTTAAAATAAGGGCACTTTACTCTTGACATTTTACGGTTTTTTCAATTTTCTGAAAAATCCTATCATTAGATTTTTTTAAAAATACGATATTCTTGCTTAACTAACGTTTCTACATAGGGATTAAGCATTTAGAACGAAATCTAATGTCAGAAAATGGCACTTTACTCTTGACATTTTTCGGTTTTTTCAATTTTCTGGGAAATCCTATCATTAGATTTTTTTAAAAATACGATATTCTTGCTTAACTAACGTTTTTACATAGGGATTAAGCATTTAGAACGAAATCTAATGTAGGAAAATGGTACTTTACTCTTGATCGGTACGTTGGGACTTTGAAAATATTCGGGCGTTCCAATCGCTCGTCTGTTGCATCATAGCGCGTCTCGGCGCAATCGACCGATTCGCTCGATCCATTATTTTCGATTTACGGCTAAAATAAATTTTTCTAATTTTTTTCAATAACATATTCCTGCTAAAATAACTTTTTTACATAGGGATTAAGCATTTAGAACGATACATTGTTTAAAATAAGGGCACTTTACTCTTGACATTTTACGGTTTTTTCAATTTTCTGAAAAATCCTATCATTAGATTTTTTTAAAAATACGATATTCTTGCTTAACTAACGTTTCTACATAGGGATTAAGCATTTAGAACGAAATCTAATGTCAGAAAATGGCACTTTACTCTTGACATTTTTCGGTTTTTTCAATTTTCTGGGAAATCCTATCATTAGATTTTTTTAAAAATACGATATTCTTGCTTAACTAACGTTTTTACATAGGGATTAAGCATTTAGAACGAAATCTAATGTAGGAAAATGGTACTTTACTCTTGATCGGTACGTTGGGACTTTGAAAATATTCGGGCGTTCCAATCGCTCGTCTGTTGCATCATAGCGCGTCTCGGCGCAATCGACCGATTCGCTCGATCCATTATTTTCGATTTACGGCTAAAATAAATTTTTCTAATTTTTTTCAATAACATATTCCTGCTTAAATAACTTTTTTACATAGGGATTAAGCATTTAGAACGATACATTGTTTAAAATAAGGGCACTTTACTCTTGACATTTTACGGTTTTTTCAATTTTCTGAAAAATCCTATCATTAGATTTTTTTAAAAATACGATATTCTTGCTTAACTAACGTTTCTACATAGGGATTAAGCATTTAGAACGAAATCTAATGTCAGAAAATGGCACTTTACTCTTGACATTTTTCGGTTTTTTCAATTTTCTGGAAAATCCTATCATTAGATTTTTTTAAAAATACGATATTCTTGCTTAACTAACGTTTCTACATAGGGATTAAGCATTTAGAACGAAATCTAATGTCAGAAAATGGCACTTTACTCTTGACATTTTTCGGTTTTTTCAATTTTCTGGAAAATCCTATCATTAGATTTTTTTAAAAATACGATATTCTTGCTTAACTAACGTTTTTACATAGGGATTAAGCATTTAGAACGAAATCTAATGTAGGAAAATGGTACTTTACTCTTGATCGGTACGTTGGGACTTTGAAAATATTCGGGCGTTCCAATCGCTCGTCTGTTGCATCATAGCGCGTCTCGGCGCAATCGACCGATTCGCTCGATCCATTATTTTCGATTTACGGCTAAAATAAATTTTTCTAATTTTTTTCAATAACATATTCCTGCTTAAATAACTTTTTTACATAGGGATTAAGCATTTAGAACGATACATTGTTTAAAATAAGGGCACTTTACTCTTGACATTTTACGGTTTTTTCAATTTTCTGAAAAATCCTATCATTAGATTTTTTTAAAAATACGATATTCTTGCTTAACTAACGTTTCTACATAGGGATTAAGCATTTAGAACGAAATCTAATGTCAGAAAATGGCACTTTACTCTTGACATTTTTCGGTTTTTTCAATTTTCTGGAAAATCCTATCATTAGATTTTTTTAAAAATACGATATTCTTGCTTAACTAACGTTTTTACATAGGGATTAAGCATTTAGAACGAAATCTAATGTAGGAAAATGGTACTTTACTCTTGATCGGTACGTTGGGACTTTGAAAATATTCGGGGGTTCCAATCGCTCGTCTGTTGCATCATAGCGCGTCTCGGCGCAATCGACCGATTCGCTCGATCCATTATTTTCGATTTACGGCTAAAATAAATTTTTCTAATTTTTTTCAATAACATATTCCTGCTTAAATAACTTTTTTACATAGGGATTAAGCATTTAGAACGATACATTGTTTAAAATAAGGGCACTTTACTCTTGACATTTTACGGTTTTTTCAATTTTCTGAAAAATCCTATCATTAGATTTTTTTAAAAATACGATATTCTTGCTTAACTAACGTTTCTACATAGGGATTAAGCATTTAGAACGAAATCTAATGTCAGAAAATGGCACTTTACTCTTGACATTTTTCGGTTTTTTCAATTTTCTGGGAAATCCTATCATTAGATTTTTTTAAAAATACGATATTCTTGCTTAACTAACGTTTTTACATAGGGATTAAGCATTTAGAACGAAATCTAATGTAGGAAAATGGTACTTTACTCTTGATCGGTACGTTGGGACTTTGAAAATATTCGGGCGTTCCAATCGCTCGTCTGTTGCATCATAGCGCGTCTCGGCGCAATCGACCGATTCGCTCGATCCATTATTTTCGATTTACGGCTAAAATAAATTTTTCTAATTTTTTTCAATAACATATTCCTGCTTAAATAACTTTTTTACATAGGGATTAAGCATTTAGAACGATACATTGTTTAAAATAAGGGCACTTTACTCTTGACATTTTACGGTTTTTTCAATTTTCTGAAAAATCCTATCATTAGATTTTTTTAAAAATACGATATTCTTGCTTAACTAACGTTTCTACATAGGGATTAAGCATTTAGAACGAAATCTAATGTCAGAAAATGGCACTTTACTCTTGACATTTTTCGGTTTTTTCAATTTTCTGGGAAATCCTATCATTAGATTTTTTTAAAAATACGATATTCTTGCTTAACTAACGTTTTTACATAGGGATTAAGCATTTAGAACGAAATCTAATGTAGGAAAATGGTACTTTACTCTTGATCGGTACGTTGGGACTTTGAAAATATTCGGGCGTTCCAATCGCTCGTCTGTTGCATCATAGCGCGTCTCGGCGCAATCGACCGATTCGCTCGATCCATTATTTTCGATTTACGGCTAAAATAAATTTTTCTAATTTTTTTCAATAACATATTCCTGCTTAAATAACTTTTTTACATAGGGATTAAGCATTTAGAACGATATAATGTTTAAAATAAGGGCACTTTACTCTTGACATTTTACGGTTTTTTCAATTTTCTGAAAAATCCTATCATTAGATTTTTTTAAAAATACGATATTCTTGCTTAACTAACGTTTCTACATAGGGATTAAGCATTTAGAACGAAATCTAATGTCAGAAAATGGCACTTTACTCTTGACATTTTTCGGTTTTTTCAATTTTCTGGGAAATCCTATCATTAGATTTTTTTAAAAATACGATATTCTTGCTTAACTAACGTTTTTACATAGGGATTAAGCATTTAGAACGAAATCTAATGTAGGAAAATGGTACTTTACTCTTGATCGGTACGTTGGGACTTTGAAAATATTCGGGCGTTCCAATCGCTCGTCTGTTGCATCATAGCGCGTCTCGGCGCAATCGACCGATTCGCTCGATCCATTATTTTCGATTTACGGCTAAAATAAATTTTTCTAATTTTTTTCAATAACATATTCCTGCTAAAATAACTTTTTTACATAGGGATTAAGCATTTAGAACGATACATTGTTTAAAATAAGGGCACTTTACTCTTGACATTTTACGGTTTTTTCAATTTTCTGAAAAATCCTATCATTAGATTTTTTTAAAAATACGATATTCTTGCTTAACTAACGTTTCTACATAGGGATTAAGCATTTAGAACGAAATCTAATGTCAGAAAATGGCACTTTACTCTTGACATTTTTCGGTTTTTTCAATTTTCTGGGAAATCCTATCATTAGATTTTTTTAAAAATACGATATTCTTGCTTAACTAACGTTTTTACATAGGGATTAAGCATTTAGAACGAAATCTAATGTAGGAAAATGGTACTTTACTCTTGATCGGTACGTTGGGACTTTGAAAATATTCGGGCGTTCCAATCGCTCGTCTGTTGCATCATAGCGCGTCTCGGCGCAATCGACCGATTCGCTCGATCCATTATTTTCGATTTACGGCTAAAATAAATTTTTCTAATTTTTTTCAATAACATATTCCTGCTTAAATAACTTTTTTACATAGGGATTAAGCATTTAGAACGATACATTGTTTAAAATAAGGGCACTTTACTCTTGACATTTTACGGTTTTTTCAATTTTCTGAAAAATCCTATCATTAGATTTTTTTAAAAATACGATATTCTTGCTTAACTAACGTTTCTACATAGGGATTAAGCATTTAGAACGAAATCTAATGTCAGAAAATGGCACTTTACTCTTGACATTTTTCGGTTTTTTCAATTTTCTGGAAAATCCTATCATTAGATTTTTTTAAAAATACGATATTCTTGCTTAACTAACGTTTCTACATAGGGATTAAGCATTTAGAACGAAATCTAATGTCAGAAAATGGCACTTTACTCTTGACATTTTTCGGTTTTTTCAATTTTCTGGAAAATCCTATCATTAGATTTTTTTAAAAATACGATATTCTTGCTTAACTAACGTTTTTACATAGGGATTAAGCATTTAGAACGAAATCTAATGTAGGAAAATGGTACTTTACTCTTGATCGGTACGTTGGGACTTTGAAAATATTCGGGCGTTCCAATCGCTCGTCTGTTGCATCATAGCGCGTCTCGGCGCAATCGACCGATTCGCTCGATCCATTATTTTCGATTTACGGCTAAAATAAATTTTTCTAATTTTTTTCAATAACATATTCCTGCTTAAATAACTTTTTTACATAGGGATTAAGCATTTAGAACGATACATTGTTTAAAATAAGGGCACTTTACTCTTGACATTTTACGGTTTTTTCAATTTTCTGAAAAATCCTATCATTAGATTTTTTTAAAAATACGATATTCTTGCTTAACTAACGTTTCTACATAGGGATTAAGCATTTAGAACGAAATCTAATGTCAGAAAATGGCACTTTACTCTTGACATTTTTCGGTTTTTTCAATTTTCTGGAAAATCCTATCATTAGATTTTTTTAAAAATACGATATTCTTGCTTAACTAACGTTTTTACATAGGGATTAAGCATTTAGAACGAAATCTAATGTAGGAAAATGGTACTTTACTCTTGATCGGTACGTTGGGACTTTGAAAATATTCGGGGGTTCCAATCGCTCGTCTGTTGCATCATAGCGCGTCTCGGCGCAATCGACCGATTCGCTCGATCCATTATTTTCGATTTACGGCTAAAATAAATTTTTCTAATTTTTTTCAATAACATATTCCTGCTTAAATAACTTTTTTACATAGGGATTAAGCATTTAGAACGATACATTGTTTAAAATAAGGGCACTTTACTCTTGACATTTTACGGTTTTTTCAATTTTCTGAAAAATCCTATCATTAGATTTTTTTAAAAATACGATATTCTTGCTTAACTAACGTTTCTACATAGGGATTAAGCATTTAGAACGAAATCTAATGTCAGAAAATGGCACTTTACTCTTGACATTTTTCGGTTTTTTCAATTTTCTGGGAAATCCTATCATTAGATTTTTTTAAAAATACGATATTCTTGCTTAACTAACGTTTTTACATAGGGATTAAGCATTTAGAACGAAATCTAATGTAGGAAAATGGTACTTTACTCTTGATCGGTACGTTGGGACTTTGAAAATATTCGGGCGTTCCAATCGCTCGTCTGTTGCATCATAGCGCGTCTCGGCGCAATCGACCGATTCGCTCGATCCATTATTTTCGATTTACGGCTAAAATAAATTTTTCTAATTTTTTTCAATAACATATTCCTGCTTAAATAACTTTTTTACATAGGGATTAAGCATTTAGAACGATACATTGTTTAAAATAAGGGCACTTTACTCTTGACATTTTACGGTTTTTTCAATTTTCTGAAAAATCCTATCATTAGATTTTTTTAAAAATACGATATTCTTGCTTAACTAACGTTTCTACATAGGGATTAAGCATTTAGAACGAAATCTAATGTCAGAAAATGGCACTTTACTCTTGACATTTTTCGGTTTTTTCAATTTTCTGGGAAATCCTATCATTAGATTTTTTTAAAAATACGATATTCTTGCTTAACTAACGTTTTTACATAGGGATTAAGCATTTAGAACGAAATCTAATGTAGGAAAATGGTACTTTACTCTTGATCGGTACGTTGGGACTTTGAAAATATTCGGGCGTTCCAATCGCTCGTCTGTTGCATCATAGCGCGTCTCGGCGCAATCGACCGATTCGCTCGATCCATTATTTTCGATTTACGGCTAAAATAAATTTTTCTAATTTTTTTCAATAACATATTCCTGCTTAAATAACTTTTTTACATAGGGATTAAGCATTTAGAACGATACATTGTTTAAAATAAGGGCACTTTACTCTTGACATTTTACGGTTTTTTCAATTTTCTGAAAAATCCTATCATTAGATTTTTTTAAAAATACGATATTCTTGCTTAACTAACGTTTCTACATAGGGATTAAGCATTTAGAACGAAATCTAATGTCAGAAAATGGCACTTTACTCTTGACATTTTTCGGTTTTTTCAATTTTCTGGGAAATCCTATCATTAGATTTTTTTAAAAATACGATATTCTTGCTTAACTAACGTTTTTACATAGGGATTAAGCATTTAGAACGAAATCTAATGTAGGAAAATGGTACTTTACTCTTGATCGGTACGTTGGGACTTTGAAAATATTCGGGCGTTCCAATCGCTCGTCTGTTGCATCATAGCGCGTCTCGGCGCAATCGACCAATTCGCTCGATCCATTATTTTCGATTTACGGCTAAAATAAATTTTTCTAATTTTTTTCAATAACATATTCCTGCTAAAATAACTTTTTTACATAGGGATTAAGCATTTAGAACGATACATTGTTTAAAATAAGGGCACTTTACTCTTGACATTTTACGGTTTTTTCAATTTTCTGAAAAATCCTATCATTAGATTTTTTTAAAAATACGATATTCTTGCTTAACTAACGTTTCTACATAGGGATTAAGCATTTAGAACGAAATCTAATGTCAGAAAATGGCACTTTACTCTTGACATTTTTCGGTTTTTTCAATTTTCTGGGAAATCCTATCATTAGATTTTTTTAAAAATACGATATTCTTGCTTAACTAACGTTTTTACATAGGGATTAAGCATTTAGAACGAAATCTAATGTAGGAAAATGGTACTTTACTCTTGATCGGTACGTTGGGACTTTGAAAATATTCGGGCGTTCCAATCGCTCGTCTGTTGCATCATAGCGCGTCTCGGCGCAATCGACCGATTCGCTCGATCCATTATTTTCGATTTACGGCTAAAATAAATTTTTCTAATTTTTTTCAATAACATATTCCTGCTTAAATAACTTTTTTACATAGGGATTAAGCATTTAGAACGATACATTGTTTAAAATAAGGGCACTTTACTCTTGACATTTTACGGTTTTTTCAATTTTCTGAAAAATCCTATCATTAGATTTTTTTAAAAATACGATATTCTTGCTTAACTAACGTTTCTACATAGGGATTAAGCATTTAGAACGAAATCTAATGTCAGAAAATGGCACTTTACTCTTGACATTTTTCGGTTTTTTCAATTTTCTGGAAAATCCTATCATTAGATTTTTTTAAAAATACGATATTCTTGCTTAACTAACGTTTTTACATAGGGATTAAGCATTTAGAACGAAATCTAATGTAGGAAAATGGTACTTTACTCTTGATCGGTACGTTGGGACTTTGAAAATATTCGGGCGTACGCGGCGCGCTCGGCGCTTCGAACAGCTCCGGTGTCCCCATTATTTTCGATTTACGGCTAAAATAAATTTTTCTAATTTTTTTCAATAACATATTCCTGCTAAAATAACTTTTTTACATAGGGATTAAGCATTTAGAACGATACATTGTTTAAAATAAGGGCACTTTACTCTTGACATTTTACGGTTTTTTCAATTTTCTGAAAAATCCTATCATTAGATTTTTTTAAAAATACGATATTCTTGCTTAACTAACGTTTCTACATAGGGATTAAGCATTTAGAACGAAATCTAATGTCAGAAAATGGCACTTTACTCTTGACATTTTTCGGTTTTTTCAATTTTCTGGGAAATCCTATCATTAGATTTTTTTAAAAATACGATATTCTTGCTTAACTAACGTTTTTACATAGGGATTAAGCATTTAGAACGAAATCTAATGTAGGAAAATGGTACTTTACTCTTGATCGGTACGTTGGGACTTTGAAAATATTCGGGCGTTCCAATCGCTCGTCTGTTGCATCATAGCGCGTCTCGGCGCAATCGACCGATTCGCTCGATCCATTATTTTCGATTTACGGCTAAAATAAATTTTTCTAATTTTTTTCAATAACATATTCCTGCTTAAATAACTTTTTTACATAGGGATTAAGCATTTAGAACGATACATTGTTTAAAATAAGGGCACTTTACTCTTGACATTTTACGGTTTTTTCAATTTTCTGAAAAATCCTATCATTAGATTTTTTTAAAAATACGATATTCTTGCTTAACTAACGTTTCTACATAGGGATTAAGCATTTAGAACGAAATCTAATGTCAGAAAATGGCACTTTACTCTTGACATTTTTCGGTTTTTTCAATTTTCTGGAAAATCCTATCATTAGATTTTTTTAAAAATACGATATTCTTGCTTAACTAACGTTTCTACATAGGGATTAAGCATTTAGAACGAAATCTAATGTCAGAAAATGGCACTTTACTCTTGACATTTTTCGGTTTTTTCAATTTTCTGGAAAATCCTATCATTAGATTTTTTTAAAAATACGATATTCTTGCTTAACTAACGTTTTTACATAGGGATTAAGCATTTAGAACGAAATCTAATGTAGGAAAATGGTACTTTACTCTTGATCGGTACGTTGGGACTTTGAAAATATTCGGGCGTTCCAATCGCTCGTCTGTTGCATCATAGCGCGTCTCGGCGCAATCGACCGATTCGCTCGATCCATTATTTTCGATTTACGGCTAAAATAAATTTTTCTAATTTTTTTCAATAACATATTCCTGCTTAAATAACTTTTTTACATAGGGATTAAGCATTTAGAACGATACATTGTTTAAAATAAGGGCACTTTACTCTTGACATTTTACGGTTTTTTCAATTTTCTGAAAAATCCTATCATTAGATTTTTTTAAAAATACGATATTCTTGCTTAACTAACGTTTCTACATAGGGATTAAGCATTTAGAACGAAATCTAATGTCAGAAAATGGCACTTTACTCTTGACATTTTTCGGTTTTTTCAATTTTCTGGAAAATCCTATCATTAGATTTTTTTAAAAATACGATATTCTTGCTTAACTAACGTTTTTACATAGGGATTAAGCATTTAGAACGAAATCTAATGTAGGAAAATGGTACTTTACTCTTGATCGGTACGTTGGGACTTTGAAAATATTCGGGGGTTCCAATCGCTCGTCTGTTGCATCATAGCGCGTCTCGGCGCAATCGACCGATTCGCTCGATCCATTATTTTCGATTTACGGCTAAAATAAATTTTTCTAATTTTTTTCAATAACATATTCCTGCTTAAATAACTTTTTTACATAGGGATTAAGCATTTAGAACGATACATTGTTTAAAATAAGGGCACTTTACTCTTGACATTTTACGGTTTTTTCAATTTTCTGAAAAATCCTATCATTAGATTTTTTTAAAAATACGATATTCTTGCTTAACTAACGTTTCTACATAGGGATTAAGCATTTAGAACGAAATCTAATGTCAGAAAATGGCACTTTACTCTTGACATTTTTCGGTTTTTTCAATTTTCTGGGAAATCCTATCATTAGATTTTTTTAAAAATACGATATTCTTGCTTAACTAACGTTTTTACATAGGGATTAAGCATTTAGAACGAAATCTAATGTAGGAAAATGGTACTTTACTCTTGATCGGTACGTTGGGACTTTGAAAATATTCGGGCGTTCCAATCGCTCGTCTGTTGCATCATAGCGCGTCTCGGCGCAATCGACCGATTCGCTCGATCCATTATTTTCGATTTACGGCTAAAATAAATTTTTCTAATTTTTTTCAATAACATATTCCTGCTTAAATAACTTTTTTACATAGGGATTAAGCATTTAGAACGATACATTGTTTAAAATAAGGGCACTTTACTCTTGACATTTTACGGTTTTTTCAATTTTCTGAAAAATCCTATCATTAGATTTTTTTAAAAATACGATATTCTTGCTTAACTAACGTTTCTACATAGGGATTAAGCATTTAGAACGAAATCTAATGTCAGAAAATGGCACTTTACTCTTGACATTTTTCGGTTTTTTCAATTTTCTGGGAAATCCTATCATTAGATTTTTTTAAAAATACGATATTCTTGCTTAACTAACGTTTTTACATAGGGATTAAGCATTTAGAACGAAATCTAATGTAGGAAAATGGTACTTTACTCTTGATCGGTACGTTGGGACTTTGAAAATATTCGGGCGTTCCAATCGCTCGTCTGTTGCATCATAGCGCGTCTCGGCGCAATCGACCGATTCGCTCGATCCATTATTTTCGATTTACGGCTAAAATAAATTTTTCTAATTTTTTTCAATAACATATTCCTGCTTAAATAACTTTTTTACATAGGGATTAAGCATTTAGAACGATATAATGTTTAAAATAAGGGCACTTTACTCTTGACATTTTACGGTTTTTTCAATTTTCTGAAAAATCCTATCATTAGATTTTTTTAAAAATACGATATTCTTGCTTAACTAACGTTTCTACATAGGGATTAAGCATTTAGAACGAAATCTAATGTCAGAAAATGGCACTTTACTCTTGACATTTTTCGGTTTTTTCAATTTTCTGGGAAATCCTATCATTAGATTTTTTTAAAAATACGATATTCTTGCTTAACTAACGTTTTTACATAGGGATTAAGCATTTAGAACGAAATCTAATGTAGGAAAATGGTACTTTACTCTTGATCGGTACGTTGGGACTTTGAAAATATTCGGGCGTTCCAATCGCTCGTCTGTTGCATCATAGCGCGTCTCGGCGCAATCGACCGATTCGCTCGATCCATTATTTTCGATTTACGGCTAAAATAAATTTTTCTAATTTTTTTCAATAACATATTCCTGCTAAAATAACTTTTTTACATAGGGATTAAGCATTTAGAACGATACATTGTTTAAAATAAGGGCACTTTACTCTTGACATTTTACGGTTTTTTCAATTTTCTGAAAAATCCTATCATTAGATTTTTTTAAAAATACGATATTCTTGCTTAACTAACGTTTCTACATAGGGATTAAGCATTTAGAACGAAATCTAATGTCAGAAAATGGCACTTTACTCTTGACATTTTTCGGTTTTTTCAATTTTCTGGGAAATCCTATCATTAGATTTTTTTAAAAATACGATATTCTTGCTTAACTAACGTTTTTACATAGGGATTAAGCATTTAGAACGAAATCTAATGTAGGAAAATGGTACTTTACTCTTGATCGGTACGTTGGGACTTTGAAAATATTCGGGCGTTCCAATCGCTCGTCTGTTGCATCATAGCGCGTCTCGGCGCAATCGACCGATTCGCTCGATCCATTATTTTCGATTTACGGCTAAAATAAATTTTTCTAATTTTTTTCAATAACATATTCCTGCTTAAATAACTTTTTTACATAGGGATTAAGCATTTAGAACGATACATTGTTTAAAATAAGGGCACTTTACTCTTGACATTTTACGGTTTTTTCAATTTTCTGAAAAATCCTATCATTAGATTTTTTTAAAAATACGATATTCTTGCTTAACTAACGTTTCTACATAGGGATTAAGCATTTAGAACGAAATCTAATGTCAGAAAATGGCACTTTACTCTTGACATTTTTCGGTTTTTTCAATTTTCTGGAAAATCCTATCATTAGATTTTTTTAAAAATACGATATTCTTGCTTAACTAACGTTTCTACATAGGGATTAAGCATTTAGAACGAAATCTAATGTCAGAAAATGGCACTTTACTCTTGACATTTTTCGGTTTTTTCAATTTTCTGGAAAATCCTATCATTAGATTTTTTTAAAAATACGATATTCTTGCTTAACTAACGTTTTTACATAGGGATTAAGCATTTAGAACGAAATCTAATGTAGGAAAATGGTACTTTACTCTTGATCGGTACGTTGGGACTTTGAAAATATTCGGGCGTTCCAATCGCTCGTCTGTTGCATCATAGCGCGTCTCGGCGCAATCGACCGATTCGCTCGATCCATTATTTTCGATTTACGGCTAAAATAAATTTTTCTAATTTTTTTCAATAACATATTCCTGCTTAAATAACTTTTTTACATAGGGATTAAGCATTTAGAACGATACATTGTTTAAAATAAGGGCACTTTACTCTTGACATTTTACGGTTTTTTCAATTTTCTGAAAAATCCTATCATTAGATTTTTTTAAAAATACGATATTCTTGCTTAACTAACGTTTCTACATAGGGATTAAGCATTTAGAACGAAATCTAATGTCAGAAAATGGCACTTTACTCTTGACATTTTTCGGTTTTTTCAATTTTCTGGAAAATCCTATCATTAGATTTTTTTAAAAATACGATATTCTTGCTTAACTAACGTTTTTACATAGGGATTAAGCATTTAGAACGAAATCTAATGTAGGAAAATGGTACTTTACTCTTGATCGGTACGTTGGGACTTTGAAAATATTCGGGGGTTCCAATCGCTCGTCTGTTGCATCATAGCGCGTCTCGGCGCAATCGACCGATTCGCTCGATCCATTATTTTCGATTTACGGCTAAAATAAATTTTTCTAATTTTTTTCAATAACATATTCCTGCTTAAATAACTTTTTTACATAGGGATTAAGCATTTAGAACGATACATTGTTTAAAATAAGGGCACTTTACTCTTGACATTTTACGGTTTTTTCAATTTTCTGAAAAATCCTATCATTAGATTTTTTTAAAAATACGATATTCTTGCTTAACTAACGTTTCTACATAGGGATTAAGCATTTAGAACGAAATCTAATGTCAGAAAATGGCACTTTACTCTTGACATTTTTCGGTTTTTTCAATTTTCTGGGAAATCCTATCATTAGATTTTTTTAAAAATACGATATTCTTGCTTAACTAACGTTTTTACATAGGGATTAAGCATTTAGAACGAAATCTAATGTAGGAAAATGGTACTTTACTCTTGATCGGTACGTTGGGACTTTGAAAATATTCGGGCGTTCCAATCGCTCGTCTGTTGCATCATAGCGCGTCTCGGCGCAATCGACCGATTCGCTCGATCCATTATTTTCGATTTACGGCTAAAATAAATTTTTCTAATTTTTTTCAATAACATATTCCTGCTTAAATAACTTTTTTACATAGGGATTAAGCATTTAGAACGATACATTGTTTAAAATAAGGGCACTTTACTCTTGACATTTTACGGTTTTTTCAATTTTCTGAAAAATCCTATCATTAGATTTTTTTAAAAATACGATATTCTTGCTTAACTAACGTTTCTACATAGGGATTAAGCATTTAGAACGAAATCTAATGTCAGAAAATGGCACTTTACTCTTGACATTTTTCGGTTTTTTCAATTTTCTGGGAAATCCTATCATTAGATTTTTTTAAAAATACGATATTCTTGCTTAACTAACGTTTTTACATAGGGATTAAGCATTTAGAACGAAATCTAATGTAGGAAAATGGTACTTTACTCTTGATCGGTACGTTGGGACTTTGAAAATATTCGGGCGTTCCAATCGCTCGTCTGTTGCATCATAGCGCGTCTCGGCGCAATCGACCGATTCGCTCGATCCATTATTTTCGATTTACGGCTAAAATAAATTTTTCTAATTTTTTTCAATAACATATTCCTGCTTAAATAACTTTTTTACATAGGGATTAAGCATTTAGAACGATACATTGTTTAAAATAAGGGCACTTTACTCTTGACATTTTACGGTTTTTTCAATTTTCTGAAAAATCCTATCATTAGATTTTTTTAAAAATACGATATTCTTGCTTAACTAACGTTTCTACATAGGGATTAAGCATTTAGAACGAAATCTAATGTCAGAAAATGGCACTTTACTCTTGACATTTTTCGGTTTTTTCAATTTTCTGGGAAATCCTATCATTAGATTTTTTTAAAAATACGATATTCTTGCTTAACTAACGTTTTTACATAGGGATTAAGCATTTAGAACGAAATCTAATGTAGGAAAATGGTACTTTACTCTTGATCGGTACGTTGGGACTTTGAAAATATTCGGGCGTTCCAATCGCTCGTCTGTTGCATCATAGCGCGTCTCGGCGCAATCGACCAATTCGCTCGATCCATTATTTTCGATTTACGGCTAAAATAAATTTTTCTAATTTTTTTCAATAACATATTCCTGCTAAAATAACTTTTTTACATAGGGATTAAGCATTTAGAACGATACATTGTTTAAAATAAGGGCACTTTACTCTTGACATTTTACGGTTTTTTCAATTTTCTGAAAAATCCTATCATTAGATTTTTTTAAAAATACGATATTCTTGCTTAACTAACGTTTCTACATAGGGATTAAGCATTTAGAACGAAATCTAATGTCAGAAAATGGCACTTTACTCTTGACATTTTTCGGTTTTTTCAATTTTCTGGGAAATCCTATCATTAGATTTTTTTAAAAATACGATATTCTTGCTTAACTAACGTTTTTACATAGGGATTAAGCATTTAGAACGAAATCTAATGTAGGAAAATGGTACTTTACTCTTGATCGGTACGTTGGGACTTTGAAAATATTCGGGCGTTCCAATCGCTCGTCTGTTGCATCATAGCGCGTCTCGGCGCAATCGACCGATTCGCTCGATCCATTATTTTCGATTTACGGCTAAAATAAATTTTTCTAATTTTTTTCAATAACATATTCCTGCTTAAATAACTTTTTTACATAGGGATTAAGCATTTAGAACGATACATTGTTTAAAATAAGGGCACTTTACTCTTGACATTTTACGGTTTTTTCAATTTTCTGAAAAATCCTATCATTAGATTTTTTTAAAAATACGATATTCTTGCTTAACTAACGTTTCTACATAGGGATTAAGCATTTAGAACGAAATCTAATGTCAGAAAATGGCACTTTACTCTTGACATTTTTCGGTTTTTTCAATTTTCTGGAAAATCCTATCATTAGATTTTTTTAAAAATACGATATTCTTGCTTAACTAACGTTTTTACATAGGGATTAAGCATTTAGAACGAAATCTAATGTAGGAAAATGGTACTTTACTCTTGATCGGTACGTTGGGACTTTGAAAATATTCGGGCGTACGCGGCGCGCTCGGCGCTTCGAACAGCTCCGGTGTCCCCATTATTTTCGATTTACGGCTAAAATAAATTTTTCTAATTTTTTTCAATAACATATTCCTGCTAAAATAACTTTTTTACATAGGGATTAAGCATTTAGAACGATACATTGTTTAAAATAAGGGCACTTTACTCTTGACATTTTACGGTTTTTTCAATTTTCTGAAAAATCCTATCATTAGATTTTTTTAAAAATACGATATTCTTGCTTAACTAACGTTTCTACATAGGGATTAAGC
>NW_027476801.1:35000-40000 GCF_051020955.1 Megalopta genalis
GCCCTGGTCCAGTCAATCGGCTTGGAACGACCACACGCTTCGGGCAAGTGGGTTCTGCTGGGCGAGGACGCGGGCTGGGTAAGGAAACCGACCCAGCCAGCAGACTATATTCGGTGCGTAGCCCTAACTCAGCCTTTGGCGGGTTCCAAATTGTGTGGGTCGGTGGTGGCCGGGGAGCGCACTGGATGAAAGACCAAGACACATTATGGGTCTTAATAAAATTAATGAACAAAAAACTAAGCGTCCAAAGACGACGGGTCCAGCTCCTACTCGGAGTGAAGCCGTCGCCGCAGACGCGGGAACTGCAAATGCAGCTGTCAGTCCCCCCGCGTCTGTGAGAAAGACAAGATCCGGGAAGGTGATTAATATCGCCAATCCTCGTGTGATCTTGCAAAGATGTGTGACTCCCACGCGAGCGGTCTCGGTGAAAACCGAGCCCAACGTGGAAGTAATCGAACGAGTCGGAGACACGTCACTCGTGAAGGTGCAGTCGGCACCCGAGCGTGTCGAGGACCCTACTGGTGACGGTTGGCAAACCGTCACCAAAAAGTCAAAGCGAGCCAAGCCGGGCGCACCCACCGGCAAGGCCGCAGTAAACCGGGCCAGGAGACCGAAGGGGACGTTCTCCGGGCAGAAGGTACGGCCTCTCGATCTCGTAAGAGACGAAGCCTTTAGGCGAGTGTCCGAAATACGGACCTTTTGCTTTCGACCTGAGTCGAAAGTCAATAAGGAGTCCGGGTCAAAGATACTCGCCGAGGTTGAGGCACTCAACGAGCTGGTCCAGGAGCTTATTCAACGGAATAGCTTCGTCGAAGGGCAGCTCGCCGCGGTCAGGGCGGACCTAAAAGCGCGTCCTGCCGTAATGAGTGCGATGCGACCTGGGCCGTCCAAGGGAACTCTCCCGAAGACGGCCTGCAACGCCGCGCAGTCGACTTACGCCCATGTGAACAAAGTCGACTGCAAAGGAGCTTCTCCGGAAGCGGGGAGACGGCCACAATCGCAGCATGTGGTAAAAATCTTCCCGCCGAAGGAAAAAGGACAGAGCAGCGAAGTTACGAAGGTTACTGTTCTGTCGCTCGTTAAACCAGCGAAGGAGGCGATCCGAATTAAGTCGGTCCGACGCATCCACTCCGGTGGCATCGTCGTCGAGACCGACCGAAAGGAGGACCTGCAAGCCTTCGTTGGCAATAAGAAGCTCCGGAGCGCGGGTCTGTCCGTCTCCTTACCTACCAAGCGGGACCCCGAGGTTTTAGTTTACGACGTCCCGCGTCGGATGGGTAAGGACGAAATTGCCTCCAGTATTTGGAGGCAAAATCTCTGCGATGCGAACCAGAAGGATGTGCCTTCGGGAATTCGGGTCAGCCGCATGGCTGGCAAGACCCCGGAGACAGCCAACTGGGTCGTTGCCGTCAGTCCGCAGAATCTTCAGCGGCTGAAGCAGAGGGGTAGCCGAGTTTACCTTGGATGGAACTCCTGTCGTGTACGGGATTTCGTCCAGGTGCTTCGGTGCTACCGTTGCCAACGCTTCGGGCATACCTCGAAGCGCTGTAAATTCAAGGAGGACGTGTGCGGTCACTGCTCCCAAAAGGGGCATACCTTCACGCTCTGTAGCAAGAAGAGTGAACCTCCGGTCTGCTCTAATTGCAAGGACAGAGGGTGGGCTAGTGCACACAAGTCGCGGGACCCAGCTTGCGCTTCCTATCAGGCGGCGCTAGCTTTGGAGTCGTCCCGTGTCCGACTTGAGTGACGGGCAGACGTGGACTTGTCCACTCCGCCATTCGAACGGCATGCTGGGCGGACCCCTCGGGGTTCGTCCCCTCGGGCCAGGCTGAAGCCCCTCTTGCGGAGATAAATTGACTTTAACACTACTCCGTCAAGAGTGCCTGGATTGGGTTGGACTCGAGGTGGCAGCGGGAGTAGCACGTTGTCTTCCCCTGTCACGATAACGAACGAGGGTAGAGCCAGACCATCGGCACGCGTCGAGAGAGCGGCTAGTATAGTCCACATAGGACCCAGGCATAGCCCATCTTTAGACTCACAACGACGACACTAACTGTCCCTATCTACTGGCGGTGGCGGTCTGTGGCCACCCAGGGCGGGAGATAACCCCCGAACTAGCCCTCGCGTAGGAGGGTTGATCGGCCGAGTCGATGGGTGTATCGGCGATGAAGGCATTAGAGACCGTCAGTGCGTCGTACATGTAGTACTTCGCATAATGGCGAGGCCCTGATTTAGCATACGGGCTGTGGCGTGTTCTTTGTACAGCACTGTATGTGCTGTATGACTTCCGACTGGGGAACTGTTGTCACTCGTGGCATCAGTTCCCCAGTTTACGTTAAACGGTTTTTCAGACCGTTTTTCGTGGGCGGAACACGCCACTAGACAACACTCCGCTGGGCTCAGGAATACATGGGATGCAATCAATCCCCTGGGCAACCCAGGCCGCAAGGGGCAAACGTGCCCTAGCCACACTTGAGCCTCCACGAAAAAGGTACCGCTGGATAGCTCGTGTTCTTAAATACGCAGCGAACTGAACGAAGTGTGGTGGAGAGGAAGAGGCAGCCTCTCCGACTGCTGTCTCCCACGTGTTTGCCGTGCGTGGCGACCCTTGTCGTCGGAAAAGAGGATCCTGGGATCTGAGGGGGCCCTCTCCTGCGGGTGAGACGTCCCCAACACGTACCTTTGGCCTCTGCTTCGGCTAGATGGGCGGCTGGACGAGAAAAGCAGCCCTGGTCCAGTCAATCGGCTTGGAACGACCACACGCTTCGGGCAAGTGGGTTCTGCTGGGCGAGGACGCGGGCTGGGTAAGGAAACCGACCCAGCCAGCAGACTATATTCGGTGCGTAGCCCTAACCCAGCCTTTGGCGGGTTCCAAATTGTGTGGGTCGGTGGTGGCCGGGGAGCGCACTGGATGAAAGACCAAGACACATTATGGGTCTTAATAAAATTAATGAACAAAAAACTAAGCGTCCAAAGACGACGGGTCCAGCTCCTACTCGGAGTGAAGCCGTCGCCGCAGACGCGGGAACTGCAAATGCAGCTGTCAGTCCCCCCGCGTCTGTGAGAAAGACAAGATCCGGGAAGGTGATTAATATCGCCAATCCTCGTGTGATCTTGCAAAGATGTGTGACTCCCACGCGAGCGGTCTCGGTGAAAACCGAGCCCACGGTAGAAGGTACGCCGGACACCGGTAACGTGGAAGTAATCGAACGAGTCGGAGACACGTCACTCGTGAAGGTGCAGTCGGCACCCGAGCGTGTCGAGGACCCTACTGGTGACGGTTGGCAAACCGTCACCAAAAAGTCAAAGCGAGCCAAGCCGGGCGCACCCACCGGCAAGGCCGCAGTAAACCGGGCCAGGAGACCGAAGGGGACGTTCTCCGGGCAGAAGGTACGGCCTCTCGATCTCGTAAGAGACGAAGCCTTTAGGCGAGTGTCCGAAATACGGACCTTTTGCTTTCGACCTGAGTCGAAAGTCAATAAGGAGTCCGGGTCAAAGATACTCGCCGAGGTTGAGGCACTCAACGAGCTGGTCCAGGAGCTTATTCAACGGAATAGCTTCGTCGAAGGGCAGCTCGCCGCGGTCAGGGCGGACCTAAAAGCGCGTCCTGCCGTAATGAGTGCGATGCGACCTGGGCCGTCCAAGGGAACTCTCCCGAAGACGGCCTGCAACGCCGCGCAGTCGACTTACGCCCATGTGAACAAAGTCGACTGCAAAGGAGCTTCTCCGGAAGCGGGGAGACGGCCACAATCGCAGCATGTGGTAAAAATCTTCCCGCCGAAGGAAAAAGGACAGAGCAGCGAAGTTACGAAGGTTACTGTTCTGTCGCTCGTTAAACCAGCGAAGGAGGCGATCCGAATTAAGTCGGTCCGACGCATCCACTCCGGTGGCATCGTCGTCGAGACCGACCGAAAGGAGGACCTGCAAGCCTTCGTTGGCAATAAGAAGCTCCGGAGCGCGGGTCTGTCCGTCTCCTTACCTATCAAGCGGGACCCCGAGGTTTTAGTTTACGACGTCCCGCGTCGGATGGGTAAGGACGAAATTGCCTCCAGTATTTGGAGGCAAAATCTCTGCGATGCGAACCAGAAGGATGTGCCTTCGGGAATTCGGGTCAGCCGCATGGCTGGCAAGACCCCGGAGACAGCCAACTGGGTCGTTGCCGTCAGTCCGCAGAATCTTCAGCGGCTGAAGCAGAGGGGTAGCCGAGTTTACCTTGGATGGAACTCCTGTCGTGTACGGGATTTCGTCCAGGTGCTTCGGTGCTACCGTTGCCAACGCTTCGGGCATACCTCGAAGCGTTGTAAATTCAAGGAGGACGTGTGCGGTCACTGCTCCCAAAAGGGGCATACCTTCACGCTCTGTAGCAAGAAGAGTGAACCTCCGGTCTGCTCTAATTGCAAGGACAGAGGGTGGGCTAGTGCACACAAGTCGCGGGACCCAGCTTGCGCTTCCTATCAGGCGGCGCTAGCTTTGGAGTCGTCCCGTGTCCGACTTGAGTGACGGGCAGACGTGGACTTGTCCACTCCGCCATTCGAACGGCATGCTGGGCGGACCCCTCGGGGTTCGCCCCCTCGGGCCAGGCTGAAGCCCCTCTTGCGGAGATAAATTGACTTTAACACTACTCCGTCAAGAGTGCCTGGATTGGGTTGGACTCGAGGTGGCAGCGGGAGTAGCACGTTGTCTTCCCCTGTCACGATAACGAACGAGGGTAGAGCCAGACCATCGGCACGCGTCGAGAGAGCGGCTAGTATAGTCCACATAGGACCCAGGCATAGCCCATCTTTAGACTCACAACGACGACACTAACTGTCCCTATCTACTGGCGGTGGCGGTCTGTGGCCACCCAGGGCGGGAGATAACCCCCGAACTAGCCCTCGCGTAGGAGGGTTGATCGGCCGAGTCGATGGGTGTATCGGCGATGAAGGCATTAGAGACCGTCAGTGCGTCGTACATGTAGTACTTCGCATAATGGCGAGGCCCTGATTTAGCATACGGGCTGT
>NW_027476801.1:45000-60000 GCF_051020955.1 Megalopta genalis
GCCGCTGGTACGAACCAATACGCCGCTGGAAAAAAAGCAATACGCCGCTGGTACGAACCAATACGCCGCTGGTACTTTGTAATAAGAATTACATTATAAGATAGAAAGCACTACGCCGCTGGACATAAAATCTCCATTATCCGAACGAAAGCAATACGCCGCTGGTACTTTATTTTATTATAATAATTTAATTATAAGACAGAAACCGCTGATACTTGGTTGTAAAATCTCCATTATCCGAACGAAAGTAACACGCCGCTGGTACTTTATTTTATTATAATAATTTAATTATAAGACAGAAACCGCTGGTACTTGGTTGTAAAATCTCCATTATCCGAACGAAAGCAATACGCCGTTGGTACTTGGTTATAAAATTTTCATTACAAGATAGAAAGCAATATGCCGCTGGTTATATTAATGTAATCTTATGGAAAGCATTACGCCGCTGGAACTTTGACCATTGCAATAATCGATCGGAAGCTATACACAGCAAGGAATACGAATATTATACCAAGAGATCGAAAACAATACGCTGTTCGGACGTTTTGACTAGCTGTCGCACAGTGCAGACGCGCCGACCCGTCGCTCCGCATTTCGAGCGCAATTTCAGTGGTTTTTCAGTTCAGAAAATTACAGAGAGTGTTTGGTTGTGTTGCAGGAGTCAAACTGAATGATTTGATGCATAAAGTTTAATTAAACTCCCATTACTTTGCCGGGAAACATCGATTATTCCGATCTAGAAAGAGACAGAGACAGTCGATCCGCGTTATGTTAAATATTGCAAGGTTCCCGATTCCACAAAATTATAAAAAGTATACGGCTGTGTAGCAGGGATCAAAACGAGTAATTTCGTGTATAAAGTTTAATTAATATCCCATTAGTTTGCCGGGAAACATCGATTATTCCGATCTAGAAAGAGACAGAGACAGTCGATCCGCGTTATGTTAAATATTTCAAGGTTCCCGATTCCACAAAATTATAAAAAGTATACGGCTGTGTAGCGGGGATCAAAACGAGTAATTTCATGTATAAAGTTTAATTAAACTCCCAATAGTTTGCCGGGAAACATCGATTCTTCCGATCTAGAAAGAGACAGAGACAGTCGATCCGCGTTATGATAAATATTTCGAGGTTCCCGATTCCACAAAATTATAAAAAGTATACGGCTGTGTAGCGGGGATCAGAACGAGTAATTTCATGTATAAAGTTTAATTAAACTCCCAATAGTTTGCCGGGAAACATCGATTCTTCCGATCTAGAAAGAGACAGAGACAGTCGATCCGCGTTATGATAAATATTTCGAGGTTCCCGATTCCACAAAATTATAAAAAGTATACGGCTGTGTAGCGGGGATCAGAACGAGTAATTTCATGTATAAAGTTTAATTAAACTCCCAATAGTTTGCCGGGAAACATCGATTCTTCCGATCTAGAAAGAGACAGAGACAGTCGATCCGCGTTATGATAAATATTTCGAGGTTCCCGATTCCACAAAATTATAAAAAGTATACGGCTGTGTAGCGGGGATCAGAACGAGTAATTTCATGTATAAAGTTTAATTAAACTCCCAATAGTTTGCCGGGAAACATCGATTCTTCCGATCTAGAAAGAGACAGAGACAGTCGATCCGCGTTATGATAAATATTTCGAGGTTCCCGATTCCACAAAATTATAAAAAGTATACGGCTGTGTAGCGGGGATCAAAACGAGTAATTTCATGTATAAAGTTTAATTAAACTCCCAATAGTTTGCCGGGAAACATCGATTCTTCCGATCTAGAAAGAGACAGAGACAGTCGATCCGCGTTATGTTAAATATTGCAAGGTTCCCGATTCCACAAAATTATAAAAAGTATACGGCTGTGTAGCAGGGATCAAAACGAGTAATTTCGTGTATAAAGTTTAATTAATATCCCATTAGTTTGCCGGGAAACATCGATTATTCCGATCTAGAAAGAGACAGAGACAGTCGATCCGCGTTATGTTAAATATTTCAAGGTTCCCGATTCCACAAAATTATAAAAAGTATACGGCTGTGTAGCGGGGATCAAAACGAGTAATTTCATGTATAAAGTTTAATTAAACTCCCAATAGTTTGCCGGGAAACATCGATTCTTCCGATCTAGAAAGAGACAGAGACAGTCGATCCGCGTTATGATAAATATTTCGAGGTTCCCGATTCCACAAAATTATAAAAAGTATACGGCTGTGTAGCAGGGATCAAAACGAGTAATTTCGTGTATAAAGTTTAATTAATATCCCATTAGTTTGCCGGGAAACATCGATTATTCCGATCTAGAAAGAGACAGAGACAGTCGATCCGCGTTATGTTAAATATTTCAAGGTTCCCGATTCCACAAAATTATAAAAAGTATACGGCTGTGTAGCGGGGATCAAAACGAGTAATTTCATGTATAAAGTTTAATTAAACTCCCAATAGTTTGCCGGGAAACATCGATTCTTCCGATCTAGAAAGAGACAGAGACAGTCGATCCGCGTTATGATAAATATTTCGAGGTTCCCGATTCCACAAAATTATAAAAAGTATACGGCTGTGTAGCGGGGATCAAAACGAGTAATTTCATGTATAAAGTTTAATTAAACTCCCAATAGTTTGCCGGGAAACATCGATTCTTCCGATCTAGAAAGAGACAGAGACAGTCGATCCGCGTTATGATAAATATTTCGAGGTTCCCGATTCCACAAAATTATAAAAAGTATACGGCTGTGTAGCGGGGATCAGAACGAGTAATTTCATGTATAAAGTTTAATTAATCTCCCAATAGTTTGCCGGGAAACATCGATTCTTCCGATCTAGAAAGAGACAGAGACAGTCGATCCGCGTTATGATAAATATTTCGAGGTTCCCGATTCCACAAATTTATAAAAAGTTTACGGCTGTGTAGCGGGGATCAGAACGAGTAATTTCATGTATAAAGTTTAATTAAACTCCCAATAGTTTTCCGGGAAACATCGATTCTTCCGATCTAGAAAGAGACAGAGACAGTCGATCCGCGTTATGATAAATATTTCGAGGTTCCCGATTCCACAAAATTATAAAAAGTATACGGCTGTGTAGCGGGGATCAGAACGAGTAATTTCATGTATAAAGTTTAATTAAACTCCCAATAGTTTGCCGGGAAACATCGATTCTTCCGATCTAGAAAGAGACAGAGACAGTCGATCCGCGTTATGATAAATATTTCAAGGTTCCCGATTCCACAAAATTATAAAAAGTATACGGCTGTGTAGCGGGGATCAGAACGAGTAATTTCATGTATAAAGTTTAATTAAACTCCCAATAGTTTTCCGGGAAACATCGATTCTTCCGATCTAGAAAGAGACAGAGACAGTCGATCCGCGTTATGATAAATATTTCGAGGTTCCCGATTCCACAAATTTATAAAAAGTTTACGGCTGTGTAGCGGGGATCAAAACGAGTAATTTCATGTATAAAGTTTAATTAAACTTCCAATAGTTTGTCGGGAAACATCGATAGTTCGATCGCGCGAGAGAGACAGAGAAACGAACAGACTTCTTTTCGATTTACGGCTAAAATAAATTTTTCTAATTTTTTTCAATAACATATTCTTGCTTAGATAACTTTTTTACATAGGGATTAAGCATTTAGAACGATACATTGTTTAAAATAAGGGCACTTTACTCTTGACATTTTACGGTTTTTTCAATTTTCTGAAAAATCCTATCATTAGATTTTTTTAAAAATACGATATTCTTGCTTAACTAACGTTTCTACATAGGGATTAAGCATTTAGAACGAAATCTAATGTCAGAAAATGGCACTTTACTCTTGACATTTTTCGGTTTTTTCAATTTTCTGGAAAATCCTATCATTAGATTTTTTTAAAAATACGATATTCTTGCTTAACTAACGTTTCTACATAGGGATTAAGCATTTAGAACGAAATCTAATGTAGGAAAATGGTACTTTACTCTTGATCGGTACGGTGGGACTTTGAAAATATTCGGGCGTTCCAATCGCTCGTCTGTTGCATCATAGCGCGTCTCGGCGCAATCGACCGATTCGCTCGACCCATTATTTTCGATTTACGGCTAAAATAAATTTTTCTCATTTTATTCAATAACATATTCTTGCTTAGATAACTTTTTTACATAGGGATTAAGCATTTAGAACGATATAATGTTTAAAATAAGGGCACTTTACTCTTGACATTTTACGGTTTTTTCAATTTTCTGAAAAATCCTATCATTAGATTTTTTTAAAAATACGATATTCTTGCTTAACTAACGTTTCTACATAGGGATTAAGCATTTAGAACGAAATCTAATGTCAGAAAATGGCACTTTACTCTTGACATTTTTCGGTTTTTTCAATTTTCTGGAAAATCCTATCATTAGATTTTTTTAAAAATACGATATTCTTGCTTAACTAACGTTTCTACATAGGGATTAAGCATTTAGAACGAAATCTAATGTCAGAAAATGGCACTTTACTCTTGACATTTTTCGGTTTTTTCAATTTTCTGGGAAATCCTATCATTAGATTTTTTTAAAAATACGATATTCTTGCTTAACTAACGTTTTTACATAGGGATTAAGCATTTAGAACGAAATCTAATGTAGGAAAATGGTACTTTACTCTTGATCGGTACGTTGGGACTTTGAAAATATTCGGGCGTTCCAATCGCTCGTCTGTTGCATCATAGCGCGTCTCGGCGCAATCGACCGATTCGCTCGATCCATTATTTTCGATTTACGGCTAAAATAAATTTTTCTAATTTTTTTCAATAACATATTCCTGCTAAAATAACTTTTTTACATAGGGATTAAGCATTTAGAACGATACATTGTTTAAAATAAGGGCACTTTACTCTTGACATTTTACGGTTTTTTCAATTTTCTGAAAAATCCTATCATTAGATTTTTTTAAAAATACGATATTCTTGCTTAACTAACGTTTCTACATAGGGATTAAGCATTTAGAACGAAATCTAATGTCAGAAAATGGCACTTTACTCTTGACATTTTTCGGTTTTTTCAATTTTCTGGGAAATCCTATCATTAGATTTTTTTAAAAATACGATATTCTTGCTTAACTAACGTTTTTACATAGGGATTAAGCATTTAGAACGAAATCTAATGTAGGAAAATGGTACTTTACTCTTGATCGGTACGTTGGGACTTTGAAAATATTCGGGCGTTCCAATCGCTCGTCTGTTGCATCATAGCGCGTCTCGGCGCAATCGACCGATTCGCTCGATCCATTATTTTCGATTTACGGCTAAAATAAATTTTTCTAATTTTTTTCAATAACATATTCCTGCTTAAATAACTTTTTTACATAGGGATTAAGCATTTAGAACGATACATTGTTTAAAATAAGGGCACTTTACTCTTGACATTTTACGGTTTTTTCAATTTTCTGAAAAATCCTATCATTAGATTTTTTTAAAAATACGATATTCTTGCTTAACTAACGTTTCTACATAGGGATTAAGCATTTAGAACGAAATCTAATGTCAGAAAATGGCACTTTACTCTTGACATTTTTCGGTTTTTTCAATTTTCTGGGAAATCCTATCATTAGATTTTTTTAAAAATACGATATTCTTGCTTAACTAACGTTTTTACATAGGGATTAAGCATTTAGAACGAAATCTAATGTAGGAAAATGGTACTTTACTCTTGATCGGTACGTTGGGACTTTGAAAATATTCGGGCGTTCCAATCGCTCGTCTGTTGCATCATAGCGCGTCTCGGCGCAATCGACCGATTCGCTCGATCCATTATTTTCGATTTACGGCTAAAATAAATTTTTCTAATTTTTTTCAATAACATATTCCTGCTTAAATAACTTTTTTACATAGGGATTAAGCATTTAGAACGATATAATGTTTAAAATAAGGGCACTTTACTCTTGACATTTTACGGTTTTTTCAATTTTCTGAAAAATCCTATCATTAGATTTTTTTAAAAATACGATATTCTTGCTTAACTAACGTTTCTACATAGGGATTAAGCATTTAGAACGAAATCTAATGTCAGAAAATGGCACTTTACTCTTGACATTTTTCGGTTTTTTCAATTTTCTGGGAAATCCTATCATTAGATTTTTTTAAAAATACGATATTCTTGCTTAACTAACGTTTTTACATAGGGATTAAGCATTTAGAACGAAATCTAATGTAGGAAAATGGTACTTTACTCTTGATCGGTACGTTGGGACTTTGAAAATATTCGGGCGTTCCAATCGCTCGTCTGTTGCATCATAGCGCGTCTCGGCGCAATCGACCGATTCGCTCGATCCATTATTTTCGATTTACGGCTAAAATAAATTTTTCTAATTTTTTTCAATAACATATTCCTGCTAAAATAACTTTTTTACATAGGGATTAAGCATTTAGAACGATACATTGTTTAAAATAAGGGCACTTTACTCTTGACATTTTACGGTTTTTTCAATTTTCTGAAAAATCCTATCATTAGATTTTTTTAAAAATACGATATTCTTGCTTAACTAACGTTTCTACATAGGGATTAAGCATTTAGAACGAAATCTAATGTCAGAAAATGGCACTTTACTCTTGACATTTTTCGGTTTTTTCAATTTTCTGGGAAATCCTATCATTAGATTTTTTTAAAAATACGATATTCTTGCTTAACTAACGTTTTTACATAGGGATTAAGCATTTAGAACGAAATCTAATGTAGGAAAATGGTACTTTACTCTTGATCGGTACGTTGGGACTTTGAAAATATTCGGGCGTTCCAATCGCTCGTCTGTTGCATCATAGCGCGTCTCGGCGCAATCGACCGATTCGCTCGATCCATTATTTTCGATTTACGGCTAAAATAAATTTTTCTAATTTTTTTCAATAACATATTCCTGCTTAAATAACTTTTTTACATAGGGATTAAGCATTTAGAACGATACATTGTTTAAAATAAGGGCACTTTACTCTTGACATTTTACGGTTTTTTCAATTTTCTGAAAAATCCTATCATTAGATTTTTTTAAAAATACGATATTCTTGCTTAACTAACGTTTCTACATAGGGATTAAGCATTTAGAACGAAATCTAATGTCAGAAAATGGCACTTTACTCTTGACATTTTTCGGTTTTTTCAATTTTCTGGAAAATCCTATCATTAGATTTTTTTAAAAATACGATATTCTTGCTTAACTAACGTTTCTACATAGGGATTAAGCATTTAGAACGAAATCTAATGTCAGAAAATGGCACTTTACTCTTGACATTTTTCGGTTTTTTCAATTTTCTGGGAAATCCTATCATTAGATTTTTTTAAAAATACGATATTCTTGCTTAACTAACGTTTTTACATAGGGATTAAGCATTTAGAACGAAATCTAATGTAGGAAAATGGTACTTTACTCTTGATCGGTACGTTGGGACTTTGAAAATATTCGGGCGTTCCAATCGCTCGTCTGTTGCATCATAGCGCGTCTCGGCGCAATCGACCGATTCGCTCGATCCATTATTTTCGATTTACGGCTAAAATAAATTTTTCTAATTTTTTTCAATAACATATTCCTGCTTAAATAACTTTTTTACATAGGGATTAAGCATTTAGAACGATACATTGTTTAAAATAAGGGCACTTTACTCTTGACATTTTACGGTTTTTTCAATTTTCTGAAAAATCCTATCATTAGATTTTTTTAAAAATACGATATTCTTGCTTAACTAACGTTTCTACATAGGGATTAAGCATTTAGAACGAAATCTAATGTCAGAAAATGGCACTTTACTCTTGACATTTTTCGGTTTTTTCAATTTTCTGGGAAATCCTATCATTAGATTTTTTTAAAAATACGATATTCTTGCTTAACTAACGTTTTTACATAGGGATTAAGCATTTAGAACGAAATCTAATGTAGGAAAATGGTACTTTACTCTTGATCGGTACGTTGGGACTTTGAAAATATTCGGGCGTTCCAATCGCTCGTCTGTTGCATCATAGCGCGTCTCGGCGCAATCGACCGATTCGCTCGATCCATTATTTTCGATTTACGGCTAAAATAAATTTTTCTAATTTTTTTCAATAACATATTCCTGCTTAAATAACTTTTTTACATAGGGATTAAGCATTTAGAACGATATAATGTTTAAAATAAGGGCACTTTACTCTTGACATTTTACGGTTTTTTCAATTTTCTGAAAAATCCTATCATTAGATTTTTTTAAAAATACGATATTCTTGCTTAACTAACGTTTCTACATAGGGATTAAGCATTTAGAACGAAATCTAATGTCAGAAAATGGCACTTTACTCTTGACATTTTTCGGTTTTTTCAATTTTCTGGGAAATCCTATCATTAGATTTTTTTAAAAATACGATATTCTTGCTTAACTAACGTTTTTACATAGGGATTAAGCATTTAGAACGAAATCTAATGTAGGAAAATGGTACTTTACTCTTGATCGGTACGTTGGGACTTTGAAAATATTCGGGCGTTCCAATCGCTCGTCTGTTGCATCATAGCGCGTCTCGGCGCAATCGACCGATTCGCTCGATCCATTATTTTCGATTTACGGCTAAAATAAATTTTTCTAATTTTTTTCAATAACATATTCCTGCTAAAATAACTTTTTTACATAGGGATTAAGCATTTAGAACGATACATTGTTTAAAATAAGGGCACTTTACTCTTGACATTTTACGGTTTTTTCAATTTTCTGAAAAATCCTATCATTAGATTTTTTTAAAAATACGATATTCTTGCTTAACTAACGTTTCTACATAGGGATTAAGCATTTAGAACGAAATCTAATGTCAGAAAATGGCACTTTACTCTTGACATTTTTCGGTTTTTTCAATTTTCTGGGAAATCCTATCATTAGATTTTTTTAAAAATACGATATTCTTGCTTAACTAACGTTTTTACATAGGGATTAAGCATTTAGAACGAAATCTAATGTAGGAAAATGGTACTTTACTCTTGATCGGTACGTTGGGACTTTGAAAATATTCGGGCGTTCCAATCGCTCGTCTGTTGCATCATAGCGCGTCTCGGCGCAATCGACCGATTCGCTCGATCCATTATTTTCGATTTACGGCTAAAATAAATTTTTCTAATTTTTTTCAATAACATATTCCTGCTTAAATAACTTTTTTACATAGGGATTAAGCATTTAGAACGATACATTGTTTAAAATAAGGGCACTTTACTCTTGACATTTTACGGTTTTTTCAATTTTCTGAAAAATCCTATCATTAGATTTTTTTAAAAATACGATATTCTTGCTTAACTAACGTTTCTACATAGGGATTAAGCATTTAGAACGAAATCTAATGTCAGAAAATGGCACTTTACTCTTGACATTTTTCGGTTTTTTCAATTTTCTGGAAAATCCTATCATTAGATTTTTTTAAAAATACGATATTCTTGCTTAACTAACGTTTCTACATAGGGATTAAGCATTTAGAACGAAATCTAATGTCAGAAAATGGCACTTTACTCTTGACATTTTTCGGTTTTTTCAATTTTCTGGAAAATCCTATCATTAGATTTTTTTAAAAATACGATATTCTTGCTTAACTAACGTTTTTACATAGGGATTAAGCATTTAGAACGAAATCTAATGTAGGAAAATGGTACTTTACTCTTGATCGGTACGTTGGGACTTTGAAAATATTCGGGCGTTCCAATCGCTCGTCTGTTGCATCATAGCGCGTCTCGGCGCAATCGACCGATTCGCTCGATCCATTATTTTCGATTTACGGCTAAAATAAATTTTTCTAATTTTTTTCAATAACATATTCCTGCTTAAATAACTTTTTTACATAGGGATTAAGCATTTAGAACGATACATTGTTTAAAATAAGGGCACTTTACTCTTGACATTTTACGGTTTTTTCAATTTTCTGAAAAATCCTATCATTAGATTTTTTTAAAAATACGATATTCTTGCTTAACTAACGTTTCTACATAGGGATTAAGCATTTAGAACGAAATCTAATGTCAGAAAATGGCACTTTACTCTTGACATTTTTCGGTTTTTTCAATTTTCTGGAAAATCCTATCATTAGATTTTTTTAAAAATACGATATTCTTGCTTAACTAACGTTTTTACATAGGGATTAAGCATTTAGAACGAAATCTAATGTAGGAAAATGGTACTTTACTCTTGATCGGTACGTTGGGACTTTGAAAATATTCGGGGGTTCCAATCGCTCGTCTGTTGCATCATAGCGCGTCTCGGCGCAATCGACCGATTCGCTCGATCCATTATTTTCGATTTACGGCTAAAATAAATTTTTCTAATTTTTTTCAATAACATATTCCTGCTTAAATAACTTTTTTACATAGGGATTAAGCATTTAGAACGATACATTGTTTAAAATAAGGGCACTTTACTCTTGACATTTTACGGTTTTTTCAATTTTCTGAAAAATCCTATCATTAGATTTTTTTAAAAATACGATATTCTTGCTTAACTAACGTTTCTACATAGGGATTAAGCATTTAGAACGAAATCTAATGTCAGAAAATGGCACTTTACTCTTGACATTTTTCGGTTTTTTCAATTTTCTGGGAAATCCTATCATTAGATTTTTTTAAAAATACGATATTCTTGCTTAACTAACGTTTTTACATAGGGATTAAGCATTTAGAACGAAATCTAATGTAGGAAAATGGTACTTTACTCTTGATCGGTACGTTGGGACTTTGAAAATATTCGGGCGTTCCAATCGCTCGTCTGTTGCATCATAGCGCGTCTCGGCGCAATCGACCGATTCGCTCGATCCATTATTTTCGATTTACGGCTAAAATAAATTTTTCTAATTTTTTTCAATAACATATTCCTGCTTAAATAACTTTTTTACATAGGGATTAAGCATTTAGAACGATACATTGTTTAAAATAAGGGCACTTTACTCTTGACATTTTACGGTTTTTTCAATTTTCTGAAAAATCCTATCATTAGATTTTTTTAAAAATACGATATTCTTGCTTAACTAACGTTTCTACATAGGGATTAAGCATTTAGAACGAAATCTAATGTCAGAAAATGGCACTTTACTCTTGACATTTTTCGGTTTTTTCAATTTTCTGGGAAATCCTATCATTAGATTTTTTTAAAAATACGATATTCTTGCTTAACTAACGTTTTTACATAGGGATTAAGCATTTAGAACGAAATCTAATGTAGGAAAATGGTACTTTACTCTTGATCGGTACGTTGGGACTTTGAAAATATTCGGGCGTTCCAATCGCTCGTCTGTTGCATCATAGCGCGTCTCGGCGCAATCGACCGATTCGCTCGATCCATTATTTTCGATTTACGGCTAAAATAAATTTTTCTAATTTTTTTCAATAACATATTCCTGCTTAAATAACTTTTTTACATAGGGATTAAGCATTTAGAACGATACATTGTTTAAAATAAGGGCACTTTACTCTTGACATTTTACGGTTTTTTCAATTTTCTGAAAAATCCTATCATTAGATTTTTTTAAAAATACGATATTCTTGCTTAACTAACGTTTCTACATAGGGATTAAGCATTTAGAACGAAATCTAATGTCAGAAAATGGCACTTTACTCTTGACATTTTTCGGTTTTTTCAATTTTCTGGGAAATCCTATCATTAGATTTTTTTAAAAATACGATATTCTTGCTTAACTAACGTTTTTACATAGGGATTAAGCATTTAGAACGAAATCTAATGTAGGAAAATGGTACTTTACTCTTGATCGGTACGTTGGGACTTTGAAAATATTCGGGCGTTCCAATCGCTCGTCTGTTGCATCATAGCGCGTCTCGGCGCAATCGACCGATTCGCTCGATCCATTATTTTCGATTTACGGCTAAAATAAATTTTTCTAATTTTTTTCAATAACATATTCCTGCTTAAATAACTTTTTTACATAGGGATTAAGCATTTAGAACGATACATTGTTTAAAATAAGGGCACTTTACTCTTGACATTTTACGGTTTTTTCAATTTTCTGAAAAATCCTATCATTAGATTTTTTTAAAAATACGATATTCTTGCTTAACTAACGTTTCTACATAGGGATTAAGCATTTAGAACGAAATCTAATGTCAGAAAATGGCACTTTACTCTTGACATTTTTCGGTTTTTTCAATTTTCTGGGAAATCCTATCATTAGATTTTTTTAAAAATACGATATTCTTGCTTAACTAACGTTTTTACATAGGGATTAAGCATTTAGAACGAAATCTAATGTAGGAAAATGGTACTTTACTCTTGATCGGTACGTTGGGACTTTGAAAATATTCGGGCGTTCCAATCGCTCGTCTGTTGCATCATAGCGCGTCTCGGCGCAATCGACCGATTCGCTCGATCCATTATTTTCGATTTACGGCTAAAATAAATTTTTCTAATTTTTTTCAATAACATATTCCTGCTTAAATAACTTTTTTACATAGGGATTAAGCATTTAGAACGATACATTGTTTAAAATAAGGGCACTTTACTCTTGACATTTTACGGTTTTTTCAATTTTCTGAAAAATCCTATCATTAGATTTTTTTAAAAATACGATATTCTTGCTTAACTAACGTTTCTACATAGGGATTAAGCATTTAGAACGAAATCTAATGTCAGAAAATGGCACTTTACTCTTGACATTTTTCGGTTTTTTCAATTTTCTGGGAAATCCTATCATTAGATTTTTTTAAAAATACGATATTCTTGCTTAACTAACGTTTTTACATAGGGATTAAGCATTTAGAACGAAATCTAATGTAGGAAAATGGTACTTTACTCTTGATCGGTACGTTGGGACTTTGAAAATATTCGGGCGTTCCAATCGCTCGTCTGTTGCATCATAGCGCGTCTCGGCGCAATCGACCAATTCGCTCGATCCATTATTTTCGATTTACGGCTAAAATAAATTTTTCTAATTTTTTTCAATAACATATTCCTGCTAAAATAACTTTTTTACATAGGGATTAAGCATTTAGAACGATACATTGTTTAAAATAAGGGCACTTTACTCTTGACATTTTACGGTTTTTTCAATTTTCTGAAAAATCCTATCATTAGATTTTTTTAAAAATACGATATTCTTGCTTAACTAACGTTTCTACATAGGGATTAAGCATTTAGAACGAAATCTAATGTCAGAAAATGGCACTTTACTCTTGACATTTTTCGGTTTTTTCAATTTTCTGGGAAATCCTATCATTAGATTTTTTTAAAAATACGATATTCTTGCTTAACTAACGTTTTTACATAGGGATTAAGCATTTAGAACGAAATCTAATGTAGGAAAATGGTACTTTACTCTTGATCGGTACGTTGGGACTTTGAAAATATTCGGGCGTTCCAATCGCTCGTCTGTTGCATCATAGCGCGTCTCGGCGCAATCGACCGATTCGCTCGATCCATTATTTTCGATTTACGGCTAAAATAAATTTTTCTAATTTTTTTCAATAACATATTCCTGCTTAAATAACTTTTTTACATAGGGATTAAGCATTTAGAACGATACATTGTTTAAAATAAGGGCACTTTACTCTTGACATTTTACGGTTTTTTCAATTTTCTGAAAAATCCTATCATTAGATTTTTTTAAAAATACGATATTCTTGCTTAACTAACGTTTCTACATAGGGATTAAGCATTTAGAACGAAATCTAATGTCAGAAAATGGCACTTTACTCTTGACATTTTTCGGTTTTTTCAATTTTCTGGAAAATCCTATCATTAGATTTTTTTAAAAATACGATATTCTTGCTTAACTAACGTTTTTACATAGGGATTAAGCATTTAGAACGAAATCTAATGTAGGAAAATGGTACTTTACTCTTGATCGGTACGTTGGGACTTTGAAAATATTCGGGCGTACGCGGCGCGCTCGGCGCTTCGAACAGCTCCGGTGTCCCCATTATTTTCGATTTACGGCTAAAATAAATTTTTCTAATTTTTTTCAATAACATATTCCTGCTAAAATAACTTTTTTACATAGGGATTAAGCATTTAGAACGATACATTGTTTAAAATAAGGGCACTTTACTCTTGACATTTTACGGTTTTTTCAATTTTCTGAAAAATCCTATCATTAGATTTTTTTAAAAATACGATATTCTTGCTTAACTAACGTTTCTACATAGGGATTAAGCATTTAGAACGAAATCTAATGTCAGAAAATGGCACTTTACTCTTGACATTTTTCGGTTTTTTCAATTTTCTGGGAAATCCTATCATTAGATTTTTTTAAAAATACGATATTCTTGCTTAACTAACGTTTTTACATAGGGATTAAGCATTTAGAACGAAATCTAATGTAGGAAAATGGTACTTTACTCTTGATCGGTACGTTGGGACTTAGAAAATATTCGGCCGTACGCGGCGCGTCTCGGCGCTTCGAACAGCTCCGGTGTCCCCATTATTTTCGATTTACGGCTAAAATAAATTTTTCTAATTTTTTTCAATTACATATTCTTGCTTAGATAACTTTTTTACATAGGGATTAAGCATTTAGAACGACATATTGTTTAAAATAATGGTACTTTACTCTTGTGATTTTTCGGTTTTTTTTGATTATTTTGAAAAATAAATTTTTGTAATTTTTTTAAATACGATATTCGTGATCAGTGAACGATTTCACATATGGATTAAGCATTTAGAATCGTGCGGAAGCGTTATTAAAAAAGTTTACTCGATGCGATGGGACTTTGAAAAGTTTGTGAAAATTTTCATATTGGGAAAAAATGTGTAATTTTTTGTCTAGTTTACGGTAATGTAATTTATTTTAATGTTTACTATAAATTTTTTTTTCGTTCGTTCACGCGCTATGTTACAACAGCACGGCCGGGCGGTCTGTTGCCGCGGCGGTTTACACTCATAAGCGCGCGTGCTATTCGGCCGGCGGCGCCGGCGTCCTTGCCGGCCGTTCGGTATCTATAAGAGATACACGGTCCGTGCGAGGCGGACGGAGCAGAGCGGGTTTTGGGCCAATTCTACGATCTCGGTCGAGAAGCTGTCTCAGAGCTCCTTCGGGGCTTCGGTCCTGACTGTTTC
>NW_027476801.1:72500-87500 GCF_051020955.1 Megalopta genalis
ATGATAAATATTTCGAGGTTCCCGATTCCACAAAATTATAAAAAGTATACGGCTGTGTAGCGGGGATCAAAACGAGTAATTTCATGTATAAAGTTTAATTAAACTCCCAATAGTTTGCCGGGAAACATCGATTCTTCCGATCTAGAAAGAGACAGAGACAGTCGATCCGCGTTATGTTAAATATTGCAAGGTTCCCGATTCCACAAAATTATAAAAAGTATACGGCTGTGTAGCAGGGATCAAAACGAGTAATTTCGTGTATAAAGTTTAATTAATATCCCATTAGTTTGCCGGGAAACATCGATTATTCCGATCTAGAAAGAGACAGAGACAGTCGATCCGCGTTATGTTAAATATTTCAAGGTTCCCGATTCCACAAAATTATAAAAAGTATACGGCTGTGTAGCGGGGATCAAAACGAGTAATTTCATGTATAAAGTTTAATTAAACTCCCAATAGTTTGCCGGGAAACATCGATTCTTCCGATCTAGAAAGAGACAGAGACAGTCGATCCGCGTTATGATAAATATTTCGAGGTTCCCGATTCCACAAAATTATAAAAAGTATACGGCTGTGTAGCAGGGATCAAAACGAGTAATTTCGTGTATAAAGTTTAATTAATATCCCATTAGTTTGCCGGGAAACATCGATTATTCCGATCTAGAAAGAGACAGAGACAGTCGATCCGCGTTATGTTAAATATTTCAAGGTTCCCGATTCCACAAAATTATAAAAAGTATACGGCTGTGTAGCGGGGATCAAAACGAGTAATTTCATGTATAAAGTTTAATTAAACTCCCAATAGTTTGCCGGGAAACATCGATTCTTCCGATCTAGAAAGAGACAGAGACAGTCGATCCGCGTTATGATAAATATTTCGAGGTTCCCGATTCCACAAAATTATAAAAAGTATACGGCTGTGTAGCGGGGATCAGAACGAGTAATTTCATGTATAAAGTTTAATTAAACTCCCAATAGTTTGCCGGGAAACATCGATTCTTCCGATCTAGAAAGAGACAGAGACAGTCGATCCGCGTTATGATAAATATTTCGAGGTTCCCGATTCCACAAAATTATAAAAAGTATACGGCTGTGTAGCGGGGATCAGAACGAGTAATTTCATGTATAAAGTTTAATTAAACTCCCAATAGTTTGCCGGGAAACATCGATTCTTCCGATCTAGAAAGAGACAGAGACAGTCGATCCGCGTTATGATAAATATTTCGAGGTTCCCGATTCCACAAAATTATAAAAAGTATACGGCTGTGTAGCGGGGATCAGAACGAGTAATTTCATGTATAAAGTTTAATTAAACTCCCAATAGTTTGCCGGGAAACATCGATTCTTCCGATCTAGAAAGAGACAGAGACAGTCGATCCGCGTTATGATAAATATTTCGAGGTTCCCGATTCCACAAAATTATAAAAAGTATACGGCTGTGTAGCGGGGATCAAAACGAGTAATTTCATGTATAAAGTTTAATTAAACTCCCAATAGTTTGCCGGGAAACATCGATTCTTCCGATCTAGAAAGAGACAGAGACAGTCGATCCGCGTTATGATAAATATTTCAAGGTTCCCGATTCCACAAAATTATAAAAAGTATACGGCTGTGTAGCGGGGATCAAAACGAGTAATTTCATGTATAAAGTTTAATTAAACTCCCAATAGTTTGCCGGGAAACATCGATTCTTCCGATCTAGAAAGAGACAGAGACAGTCGATCCGCGTTATGATAAATATTTCGAGGTTCCCGATTCCACAAAATTATAAAAAGTATACGGCTGTGTAGCGGGGATCAGAACGAGTAATTTCATGTATAAAGTTTAATTAATCTCCCAATAGTTTGCCGGGAAACATCGATTCTTCCGATCTAGAAAGAGACAGAGACAGTCGATCCGCGTTATGATAAATATTTCGAGGTTCCCGATTCCACAAATTTATAAAAAGTTTACGGCTGTGTAGCGGGGATCAGAACGAGTAATTTCATGTATAAAGTTTAATTAAACTCCCAATAGTTTTCCGGGAAACATCGATTCTTCCGATCTAGAAAGAGACAGAGACAGTCGATCCGCGTTATGATAAATATTTCGAGGTTCCCGATTCCACAAAATTATAAAAAGTATACGGCTGTGTAGCGGGGATCAGAACGAGTAATTTCATGTATAAAGTTTAATTAAACTCCCAATAGTTTGCCGGGAAACATCGATTCTTCCGATCTAGAAAGAGACAGAGACAGTCGATCCGCGTTATGATAAATATTTCAAGGTTCCCGATTCCACAAAATTATAAAAAGTATACGGCTGTGTAGCGGGGATCAGAACGAGTAATTTCATGTATAAAGTTTAATTAAACTCCCAATAGTTTTCCGGGAAACATCGATTCTTCCGATCTAGAAAGAGACAGAGACAGTCGATCCGCGTTATGATAAATATTTCGAGGTTCCCGATTCCACAAATTTATAAAAAGTTTACGGCTGTGTAGCGGGGATCAAAACGAGTAATTTCATGTATAAAGTTTAATTAAACTTCCAATAGTTTGTCGGGAAACATCGATAGTTCGATCGCGCGAGAGAGACAGAGAAACGAACAGACTTCTTTTCGATTTACGGCTAAAATAAATTTTTCTAATTTTTTTCAATAACATATTCTTGCTTAGATAACTTTTTTACATAGGGATTAAGCATTTAGAACGATACATTGTTTAAAATAAGGGCACTTTACTCTTGACATTTTACGGTTTTTTCAATTTTCTGAAAAATCCTATCATTAGATTTTTTTAAAAATACGATATTCTTGCTTAACTAACGTTTCTACATAGGGATTAAGCATTTAGAACGAAATCTAATGTCAGAAAATGGCACTTTACTCTTGACATTTTTCGGTTTTTTCAATTTTCTGGAAAATCCTATCATTAGATTTTTTTAAAAATACGATATTCTTGCTTAACTAACGTTTCTACATAGGGATTAAGCATTTAGAACGAAATCTAATGTAGGAAAATGGTACTTTACTCTTGATCGGTACGGTGGGACTTTGAAAATATTCGGGCGTTCCAATCGCTCGTCTGTTGCATCATAGCGCGTCTCGGCGCAATCGACCGATTCGCTCGACCCATTATTTTCGATTTACGGCTAAAATAAATTTTTCTCATTTTATTCAATAACATATTCTTGCTTAGATAACTTTTTTACATAGGGATTAAGCATTTAGAACGATATAATGTTTAAAATAAGGGCACTTTACTCTTGACATTTTACGGTTTTTTCAATTTTCTGAAAAATCCTATCATTAGATTTTTTTAAAAATACGATATTCTTGCTTAACTAACGTTTCTACATAGGGATTAAGCATTTAGAACGAAATCTAATGTCAGAAAATGGCACTTTACTCTTGACATTTTTCGGTTTTTTCAATTTTCTGGAAAATCCTATCATTAGATTTTTTTAAAAATACGATATTCTTGCTTAACTAACGTTTCTACATAGGGATTAAGCATTTAGAACGAAATCTAATGTCAGAAAATGGCACTTTACTCTTGACATTTTTCGGTTTTTTCAATTTTCTGGGAAATCCTATCATTAGATTTTTTTAAAAATACGATATTCTTGCTTAACTAACGTTTTTACATAGGGATTAAGCATTTAGAACGAAATCTAATGTAGGAAAATGGTACTTTACTCTTGATCGGTACGTTGGGACTTTGAAAATATTCGGGCGTTCCAATCGCTCGTCTGTTGCATCATAGCGCGTCTCGGCGCAATCGACCGATTCGCTCGATCCATTATTTTCGATTTACGGCTAAAATAAATTTTTCTAATTTTTTTCAATAACATATTCCTGCTAAAATAACTTTTTTACATAGGGATTAAGCATTTAGAACGATACATTGTTTAAAATAAGGGCACTTTACTCTTGACATTTTACGGTTTTTTCAATTTTCTGAAAAATCCTATCATTAGATTTTTTTAAAAATACGATATTCTTGCTTAACTAACGTTTCTACATAGGGATTAAGCATTTAGAACGAAATCTAATGTCAGAAAATGGCACTTTACTCTTGACATTTTTCGGTTTTTTCAATTTTCTGGGAAATCCTATCATTAGATTTTTTTAAAAATACGATATTCTTGCTTAACTAACGTTTTTACATAGGGATTAAGCATTTAGAACGAAATCTAATGTAGGAAAATGGTACTTTACTCTTGATCGGTACGTTGGGACTTTGAAAATATTCGGGCGTTCCAATCGCTCGTCTGTTGCATCATAGCGCGTCTCGGCGCAATCGACCGATTCGCTCGATCCATTATTTTCGATTTACGGCTAAAATAAATTTTTCTAATTTTTTTCAATAACATATTCCTGCTTAAATAACTTTTTTACATAGGGATTAAGCATTTAGAACGATACATTGTTTAAAATAAGGGCACTTTACTCTTGACATTTTACGGTTTTTTCAATTTTCTGAAAAATCCTATCATTAGATTTTTTTAAAAATACGATATTCTTGCTTAACTAACGTTTCTACATAGGGATTAAGCATTTAGAACGAAATCTAATGTCAGAAAATGGCACTTTACTCTTGACATTTTTCGGTTTTTTCAATTTTCTGGGAAATCCTATCATTAGATTTTTTTAAAAATACGATATTCTTGCTTAACTAACGTTTTTACATAGGGATTAAGCATTTAGAACGAAATCTAATGTAGGAAAATGGTACTTTACTCTTGATCGGTACGTTGGGACTTTGAAAATATTCGGGCGTTCCAATCGCTCGTCTGTTGCATCATAGCGCGTCTCGGCGCAATCGACCGATTCGCTCGATCCATTATTTTCGATTTACGGCTAAAATAAATTTTTCTAATTTTTTTCAATAACATATTCCTGCTTAAATAACTTTTTTACATAGGGATTAAGCATTTAGAACGATATAATGTTTAAAATAAGGGCACTTTACTCTTGACATTTTACGGTTTTTTCAATTTTCTGAAAAATCCTATCATTAGATTTTTTTAAAAATACGATATTCTTGCTTAACTAACGTTTCTACATAGGGATTAAGCATTTAGAACGAAATCTAATGTCAGAAAATGGCACTTTACTCTTGACATTTTTCGGTTTTTTCAATTTTCTGGGAAATCCTATCATTAGATTTTTTTAAAAATACGATATTCTTGCTTAACTAACGTTTTTACATAGGGATTAAGCATTTAGAACGAAATCTAATGTAGGAAAATGGTACTTTACTCTTGATCGGTACGTTGGGACTTTGAAAATATTCGGGCGTTCCAATCGCTCGTCTGTTGCATCATAGCGCGTCTCGGCGCAATCGACCGATTCGCTCGATCCATTATTTTCGATTTACGGCTAAAATAAATTTTTCTAATTTTTTTCAATAACATATTCCTGCTAAAATAACTTTTTTACATAGGGATTAAGCATTTAGAACGATACATTGTTTAAAATAAGGGCACTTTACTCTTGACATTTTACGGTTTTTTCAATTTTCTGAAAAATCCTATCATTAGATTTTTTTAAAAATACGATATTCTTGCTTAACTAACGTTTCTACATAGGGATTAAGCATTTAGAACGAAATCTAATGTCAGAAAATGGCACTTTACTCTTGACATTTTTCGGTTTTTTCAATTTTCTGGGAAATCCTATCATTAGATTTTTTTAAAAATACGATATTCTTGCTTAACTAACGTTTTTACATAGGGATTAAGCATTTAGAACGAAATCTAATGTAGGAAAATGGTACTTTACTCTTGATCGGTACGTTGGGACTTTGAAAATATTCGGGCGTTCCAATCGCTCGTCTGTTGCATCATAGCGCGTCTCGGCGCAATCGACCGATTCGCTCGATCCATTATTTTCGATTTACGGCTAAAATAAATTTTTCTAATTTTTTTCAATAACATATTCCTGCTTAAATAACTTTTTTACATAGGGATTAAGCATTTAGAACGATACATTGTTTAAAATAAGGGCACTTTACTCTTGACATTTTACGGTTTTTTCAATTTTCTGAAAAATCCTATCATTAGATTTTTTTAAAAATACGATATTCTTGCTTAACTAACGTTTCTACATAGGGATTAAGCATTTAGAACGAAATCTAATGTCAGAAAATGGCACTTTACTCTTGACATTTTTCGGTTTTTTCAATTTTCTGGAAAATCCTATCATTAGATTTTTTTAAAAATACGATATTCTTGCTTAACTAACGTTTCTACATAGGGATTAAGCATTTAGAACGAAATCTAATGTCAGAAAATGGCACTTTACTCTTGACATTTTTCGGTTTTTTCAATTTTCTGGGAAATCCTATCATTAGATTTTTTTAAAAATACGATATTCTTGCTTAACTAACGTTTTTACATAGGGATTAAGCATTTAGAACGAAATCTAATGTAGGAAAATGGTACTTTACTCTTGATCGGTACGTTGGGACTTTGAAAATATTCGGGCGTTCCAATCGCTCGTCTGTTGCATCATAGCGCGTCTCGGCGCAATCGACCGATTCGCTCGATCCATTATTTTCGATTTACGGCTAAAATAAATTTTTCTAATTTTTTTCAATAACATATTCCTGCTTAAATAACTTTTTTACATAGGGATTAAGCATTTAGAACGATACATTGTTTAAAATAAGGGCACTTTACTCTTGACATTTTACGGTTTTTTCAATTTTCTGAAAAATCCTATCATTAGATTTTTTTAAAAATACGATATTCTTGCTTAACTAACGTTTCTACATAGGGATTAAGCATTTAGAACGAAATCTAATGTCAGAAAATGGCACTTTACTCTTGACATTTTTCGGTTTTTTCAATTTTCTGGGAAATCCTATCATTAGATTTTTTTAAAAATACGATATTCTTGCTTAACTAACGTTTTTACATAGGGATTAAGCATTTAGAACGAAATCTAATGTAGGAAAATGGTACTTTACTCTTGATCGGTACGTTGGGACTTTGAAAATATTCGGGCGTTCCAATCGCTCGTCTGTTGCATCATAGCGCGTCTCGGCGCAATCGACCGATTCGCTCGATCCATTATTTTCGATTTACGGCTAAAATAAATTTTTCTAATTTTTTTCAATAACATATTCCTGCTTAAATAACTTTTTTACATAGGGATTAAGCATTTAGAACGATATAATGTTTAAAATAAGGGCACTTTACTCTTGACATTTTACGGTTTTTTCAATTTTCTGAAAAATCCTATCATTAGATTTTTTTAAAAATACGATATTCTTGCTTAACTAACGTTTCTACATAGGGATTAAGCATTTAGAACGAAATCTAATGTCAGAAAATGGCACTTTACTCTTGACATTTTTCGGTTTTTTCAATTTTCTGGGAAATCCTATCATTAGATTTTTTTAAAAATACGATATTCTTGCTTAACTAACGTTTTTACATAGGGATTAAGCATTTAGAACGAAATCTAATGTAGGAAAATGGTACTTTACTCTTGATCGGTACGTTGGGACTTTGAAAATATTCGGGCGTTCCAATCGCTCGTCTGTTGCATCATAGCGCGTCTCGGCGCAATCGACCGATTCGCTCGATCCATTATTTTCGATTTACGGCTAAAATAAATTTTTCTAATTTTTTTCAATAACATATTCCTGCTAAAATAACTTTTTTACATAGGGATTAAGCATTTAGAACGATACATTGTTTAAAATAAGGGCACTTTACTCTTGACATTTTACGGTTTTTTCAATTTTCTGAAAAATCCTATCATTAGATTTTTTTAAAAATACGATATTCTTGCTTAACTAACGTTTCTACATAGGGATTAAGCATTTAGAACGAAATCTAATGTCAGAAAATGGCACTTTACTCTTGACATTTTTCGGTTTTTTCAATTTTCTGGGAAATCCTATCATTAGATTTTTTTAAAAATACGATATTCTTGCTTAACTAACGTTTTTACATAGGGATTAAGCATTTAGAACGAAATCTAATGTAGGAAAATGGTACTTTACTCTTGATCGGTACGTTGGGACTTTGAAAATATTCGGGCGTTCCAATCGCTCGTCTGTTGCATCATAGCGCGTCTCGGCGCAATCGACCGATTCGCTCGATCCATTATTTTCGATTTACGGCTAAAATAAATTTTTCTAATTTTTTTCAATAACATATTCCTGCTTAAATAACTTTTTTACATAGGGATTAAGCATTTAGAACGATACATTGTTTAAAATAAGGGCACTTTACTCTTGACATTTTACGGTTTTTTCAATTTTCTGAAAAATCCTATCATTAGATTTTTTTAAAAATACGATATTCTTGCTTAACTAACGTTTCTACATAGGGATTAAGCATTTAGAACGAAATCTAATGTCAGAAAATGGCACTTTACTCTTGACATTTTTCGGTTTTTTCAATTTTCTGGAAAATCCTATCATTAGATTTTTTTAAAAATACGATATTCTTGCTTAACTAACGTTTCTACATAGGGATTAAGCATTTAGAACGAAATCTAATGTCAGAAAATGGCACTTTACTCTTGACATTTTTCGGTTTTTTCAATTTTCTGGAAAATCCTATCATTAGATTTTTTTAAAAATACGATATTCTTGCTTAACTAACGTTTTTACATAGGGATTAAGCATTTAGAACGAAATCTAATGTAGGAAAATGGTACTTTACTCTTGATCGGTACGTTGGGACTTTGAAAATATTCGGGCGTTCCAATCGCTCGTCTGTTGCATCATAGCGCGTCTCGGCGCAATCGACCGATTCGCTCGATCCATTATTTTCGATTTACGGCTAAAATAAATTTTTCTAATTTTTTTCAATAACATATTCCTGCTTAAATAACTTTTTTACATAGGGATTAAGCATTTAGAACGATACATTGTTTAAAATAAGGGCACTTTACTCTTGACATTTTACGGTTTTTTCAATTTTCTGAAAAATCCTATCATTAGATTTTTTTAAAAATACGATATTCTTGCTTAACTAACGTTTCTACATAGGGATTAAGCATTTAGAACGAAATCTAATGTCAGAAAATGGCACTTTACTCTTGACATTTTTCGGTTTTTTCAATTTTCTGGAAAATCCTATCATTAGATTTTTTTAAAAATACGATATTCTTGCTTAACTAACGTTTTTACATAGGGATTAAGCATTTAGAACGAAATCTAATGTAGGAAAATGGTACTTTACTCTTGATCGGTACGTTGGGACTTTGAAAATATTCGGGGGTTCCAATCGCTCGTCTGTTGCATCATAGCGCGTCTCGGCGCAATCGACCGATTCGCTCGATCCATTATTTTCGATTTACGGCTAAAATAAATTTTTCTAATTTTTTTCAATAACATATTCCTGCTTAAATAACTTTTTTACATAGGGATTAAGCATTTAGAACGATACATTGTTTAAAATAAGGGCACTTTACTCTTGACATTTTACGGTTTTTTCAATTTTCTGAAAAATCCTATCATTAGATTTTTTTAAAAATACGATATTCTTGCTTAACTAACGTTTCTACATAGGGATTAAGCATTTAGAACGAAATCTAATGTCAGAAAATGGCACTTTACTCTTGACATTTTTCGGTTTTTTCAATTTTCTGGGAAATCCTATCATTAGATTTTTTTAAAAATACGATATTCTTGCTTAACTAACGTTTTTACATAGGGATTAAGCATTTAGAACGAAATCTAATGTAGGAAAATGGTACTTTACTCTTGATCGGTACGTTGGGACTTTGAAAATATTCGGGCGTTCCAATCGCTCGTCTGTTGCATCATAGCGCGTCTCGGCGCAATCGACCGATTCGCTCGATCCATTATTTTCGATTTACGGCTAAAATAAATTTTTCTAATTTTTTTCAATAACATATTCCTGCTTAAATAACTTTTTTACATAGGGATTAAGCATTTAGAACGATACATTGTTTAAAATAAGGGCACTTTACTCTTGACATTTTACGGTTTTTTCAATTTTCTGAAAAATCCTATCATTAGATTTTTTTAAAAATACGATATTCTTGCTTAACTAACGTTTCTACATAGGGATTAAGCATTTAGAACGAAATCTAATGTCAGAAAATGGCACTTTACTCTTGACATTTTTCGGTTTTTTCAATTTTCTGGGAAATCCTATCATTAGATTTTTTTAAAAATACGATATTCTTGCTTAACTAACGTTTTTACATAGGGATTAAGCATTTAGAACGAAATCTAATGTAGGAAAATGGTACTTTACTCTTGATCGGTACGTTGGGACTTTGAAAATATTCGGGCGTTCCAATCGCTCGTCTGTTGCATCATAGCGCGTCTCGGCGCAATCGACCGATTCGCTCGATCCATTATTTTCGATTTACGGCTAAAATAAATTTTTCTAATTTTTTTCAATAACATATTCCTGCTTAAATAACTTTTTTACATAGGGATTAAGCATTTAGAACGATACATTGTTTAAAATAAGGGCACTTTACTCTTGACATTTTACGGTTTTTTCAATTTTCTGAAAAATCCTATCATTAGATTTTTTTAAAAATACGATATTCTTGCTTAACTAACGTTTCTACATAGGGATTAAGCATTTAGAACGAAATCTAATGTCAGAAAATGGCACTTTACTCTTGACATTTTTCGGTTTTTTCAATTTTCTGGGAAATCCTATCATTAGATTTTTTTAAAAATACGATATTCTTGCTTAACTAACGTTTTTACATAGGGATTAAGCATTTAGAACGAAATCTAATGTAGGAAAATGGTACTTTACTCTTGATCGGTACGTTGGGACTTTGAAAATATTCGGGCGTTCCAATCGCTCGTCTGTTGCATCATAGCGCGTCTCGGCGCAATCGACCGATTCGCTCGATCCATTATTTTCGATTTACGGCTAAAATAAATTTTTCTAATTTTTTTCAATAACATATTCCTGCTTAAATAACTTTTTTACATAGGGATTAAGCATTTAGAACGATACATTGTTTAAAATAAGGGCACTTTACTCTTGACATTTTACGGTTTTTTCAATTTTCTGAAAAATCCTATCATTAGATTTTTTTAAAAATACGATATTCTTGCTTAACTAACGTTTCTACATAGGGATTAAGCATTTAGAACGAAATCTAATGTCAGAAAATGGCACTTTACTCTTGACATTTTTCGGTTTTTTCAATTTTCTGGGAAATCCTATCATTAGATTTTTTTAAAAATACGATATTCTTGCTTAACTAACGTTTTTACATAGGGATTAAGCATTTAGAACGAAATCTAATGTAGGAAAATGGTACTTTACTCTTGATCGGTACGTTGGGACTTTGAAAATATTCGGGCGTTCCAATCGCTCGTCTGTTGCATCATAGCGCGTCTCGGCGCAATCGACCGATTCGCTCGATCCATTATTTTCGATTTACGGCTAAAATAAATTTTTCTAATTTTTTTCAATAACATATTCCTGCTTAAATAACTTTTTTACATAGGGATTAAGCATTTAGAACGATACATTGTTTAAAATAAGGGCACTTTACTCTTGACATTTTACGGTTTTTTCAATTTTCTGAAAAATCCTATCATTAGATTTTTTTAAAAATACGATATTCTTGCTTAACTAACGTTTCTACATAGGGATTAAGCATTTAGAACGAAATCTAATGTCAGAAAATGGCACTTTACTCTTGACATTTTTCGGTTTTTTCAATTTTCTGGGAAATCCTATCATTAGATTTTTTTAAAAATACGATATTCTTGCTTAACTAACGTTTTTACATAGGGATTAAGCATTTAGAACGAAATCTAATGTAGGAAAATGGTACTTTACTCTTGATCGGTACGTTGGGACTTTGAAAATATTCGGGCGTTCCAATCGCTCGTCTGTTGCATCATAGCGCGTCTCGGCGCAATCGACCAATTCGCTCGATCCATTATTTTCGATTTACGGCTAAAATAAATTTTTCTAATTTTTTTCAATAACATATTCCTGCTAAAATAACTTTTTTACATAGGGATTAAGCATTTAGAACGATACATTGTTTAAAATAAGGGCACTTTACTCTTGACATTTTACGGTTTTTTCAATTTTCTGAAAAATCCTATCATTAGATTTTTTTAAAAATACGATATTCTTGCTTAACTAACGTTTCTACATAGGGATTAAGCATTTAGAACGAAATCTAATGTCAGAAAATGGCACTTTACTCTTGACATTTTTCGGTTTTTTCAATTTTCTGGGAAATCCTATCATTAGATTTTTTTAAAAATACGATATTCTTGCTTAACTAACGTTTTTACATAGGGATTAAGCATTTAGAACGAAATCTAATGTAGGAAAATGGTACTTTACTCTTGATCGGTACGTTGGGACTTTGAAAATATTCGGGCGTTCCAATCGCTCGTCTGTTGCATCATAGCGCGTCTCGGCGCAATCGACCGATTCGCTCGATCCATTATTTTCGATTTACGGCTAAAATAAATTTTTCTAATTTTTTTCAATAACATATTCCTGCTTAAATAACTTTTTTACATAGGGATTAAGCATTTAGAACGATACATTGTTTAAAATAAGGGCACTTTACTCTTGACATTTTACGGTTTTTTCAATTTTCTGAAAAATCCTATCATTAGATTTTTTTAAAAATACGATATTCTTGCTTAACTAACGTTTCTACATAGGGATTAAGCATTTAGAACGAAATCTAATGTCAGAAAATGGCACTTTACTCTTGACATTTTTCGGTTTTTTCAATTTTCTGGAAAATCCTATCATTAGATTTTTTTAAAAATACGATATTCTTGCTTAACTAACGTTTTTACATAGGGATTAAGCATTTAGAACGAAATCTAATGTAGGAAAATGGTACTTTACTCTTGATCGGTACGTTGGGACTTTGAAAATATTCGGGCGTACGCGGCGCGCTCGGCGCTTCGAACAGCTCCGGTGTCCCCATTATTTTCGATTTACGGCTAAAATAAATTTTTCTAATTTTTTTCAATAACATATTCCTGCTAAAATAACTTTTTTACATAGGGATTAAGCATTTAGAACGATACATTGTTTAAAATAAGGGCACTTTACTCTTGACATTTTACGGTTTTTTCAATTTTCTGAAAAATCCTATCATTAGATTTTTTTAAAAATACGATATTCTTGCTTAACTAACGTTTCTACATAGGGATTAAGCATTTAGAACGAAATCTAATGTCAGAAAATGGCACTTTACTCTTGACATTTTTCGGTTTTTTCAATTTTCTGGGAAATCCTATCATTAGATTTTTTTAAAAATACGATATTCTTGCTTAACTAACGTTTTTACATAGGGATTAAGCATTTAGAACGAAATCTAATGTAGGAAAATGGTACTTTACTCTTGATCGGTACGTTGGGACTTAGAAAATATTCGGCCGTACGCGGCGCGTCTCGGCGCTTCGAACAGCTCCGGTGTCCCCATTATTTTCGATTTACGGCTAAAATAAATTTTTCTAATTTTTTTCAATTACATATTCTTGCTTAGATAACTTTTTTACATAGGGATTAAGCATTTAGAACGACATATTGTTTAAAATAATGGTACTTTACTCTTGTGATTTTTCGGTTTTTTTTGATTATTTTGAAAAATAAATTTTTGTAATTTTTTTAAATACGATATTCGTGATCAGTGAACGATTTCACATATGGATTAAGCATTTAGAATCGTGCGGAAGCGTTATTAAAAAAGTTTACTCGATGCGATGGGACTTTGAAAAGTTTGTGAAAATTTTCATATTGGGAAAAAATGTGTAATTTTTTGTCTAGTTTACGGTAATGTAATTTATTTTAATGTTTACTATAAATTTTTTTTTCGTTCGTTCACGCGCTATGTTACAACAGCACGGCCGGGCGGTCTGTTGCCGCGGCGGTTTACACTCATAAGCGCGCGTGCTATTCGGCCGGCGGCGCCGGCGTCCTTGCCGGCCGTTCGGTATCTATAAGAGATACACGGTCCGTGCGAGGCGGACGGAGCAGAGCGGGTTTTGGGCCAATTCTACGATCTCGGTCGAGAAGCTGTCTCAGAGCTCCTTCGGGGCTTCGGTCCTGACTGTTTCGTGCCGTTTACGTTACGGACTTTTCTCCACACAGCGTGGCCACGGGTCGGTGTCTTTGACCGAATGGCCCATATGTGGCAAGCCCTACGGGGTTGGTTACCCGTATGCACTTTGTATGTATACTCGTACTCACTGAGCAATCGACTCTTCTGTCCGAGCGATGGAAAAATTTTTTAAAATGCATCTGTAAGATTTGGAAGCAAATCGTACCAATTGAAAACTGTGGCTAAAATGAATAGCCCAGTGGAGAGAGAAAACTATCAAAAAACTGATTTTTTAAATCAAGAGGTGTCAGAAATCGAAATGCCTAGCGCGAGCGGAAGAACACGCTTTCTCGCCAGTCCAGCATGTGTCCTGTCCGTTCTTCCTCGGCTTGCCGATTTTGCCCAGATCAGAGGTTTCGTGCTTCCGGCGGTCAGAAGATCAGCGTGAGCGTACGCGCTTCCACGACTATGGCATCACCCATGTACTTTTTCCTTTGAATATATTTGAGTACATAAAAAATATTAAAACATATAGAGAGAACTGTGTCTTGGATCTTAAAAATTTGTCAATAGCGATGATATATTATTACTTAATTTGAAGTATTTGTACGTTTTAGCTGGGACGTACATTTATCTTACAAGATGTTAATAGCGAGACTCTTGAAGATAAAATTATCTTGTGATTTTATGAAGGCAAAGATAGAAACGTACGAAGCTGGCGTACGTAGAAAAATGTGATTTTATGATAGAACAAAAATATAATACGTACGTTTTTGGGCGTACGGTAAAATATCTGTATGGTAGAAAAATGAAAGAAATTGAGCGTTAAAGAAGATATGTTACAAGCGCGGAATGTGGCAAAACTTGTACATATTTGAAAGAGAAAAGTGGTGTGTCGACCTGACATATATATATGAAACAGGCGACGATGGAAAAGGATTTAAATTTTGTCCATTT
>NW_027476801.1:95000-102500 GCF_051020955.1 Megalopta genalis
GGCGGTGGCGGTCTGTGGCCACCCAGGGTTGAGAGGCGACCCCCGAACTAGTCCTCGCGAAGGTTGTTGCTACTACCGAGTCGATGGATGCGTCGACGATGAAGGCATTTTAGACCGTCAGTGCGTCGTACATGTAGTACTTCGCATAATGGCGAGGCCCGAGATTAAGCATGCGGGCTGTGGCGTGTTCATGTACAGCATTGAATATGCTGTACTACTCCTTAGCGGGGGACTGTTGTCACTTGTGGCTGCAGTCCCCCGCGTCACGTTATGCGGTTTTTCTGGTCTAACTGGAATGCCGCATTTTCGTTGTCTGAACACGCCACGAAGCAACACGCCGTCGGATTGAATGTTGCTGCTGAGTCGATAGGTGCATCGGCGATGAAGGCACTCGAGAGACCGTCAGTGCGTTGTACATGTAGTGCTTCGCATAATGACGAGGCCCGTGATTAAGCAAGCGGGCTGTGGCGTGTTCTTGTGCAGTATTGAACATGCTGTACTACTCCCATCCGGGGGACTGTTGTCACTTGTGGCTTCAGTCCCCCGCGTTACGTTATGCGGTTTTTCTGGTCTGACTGGAATGCCGCATTTTCGTTAACTGAACACGCCACAAAGCAACACGCCGACGGAGTGAATGCTGCCGAGTTGACGGATGCATCAGATGCATCGGCGATGAGGGTATTTTGAGACCGCCAGTGCGTTGTACATGTAGTACTTCGCATAATGGCGAGGCCCTTGAACTAAGCATACGGGCTGTGGCGTGTTCATGTACAGCATTGAATATGCTGTACTACTCCCTACCGGGGGACTGTTGTCACTTGTGGCTGCAGTCCCCCGCGTCACGTTGTGCGGTTTTTCTGGTCTGACCGGAATGCCGCATTTTCGTTGTCTGAGCGCGCCACGTAGCAACATGCCGCTGGATCTAGAAATCGGGATGCAACCAATCACCTGGGCAACCCAGGCCGCAAGGGGCAAACGTGCCCTAGCCACACTTGAGCCTCCACGAAAAAGGTACCGCTGGATAGCTCGTGTTCTCAAAACGCAGCGAACCGAACGAAGTGTGGTGGAGAGGAAGAGGCAGCCTCTCCGACTGCTGTCTCCCGCGTGTTTGCCGTGCGTGGCGACCCTTGTCGTCGGAAAAGAGGATCCTGGGATCTGAGGGGGCCCTCTCCTGCGGGTGAGACGTCCCCAACACGTACCTTTGGCCTCTGCTTCGGCTAGATGGGGGGCTGGACGAGAAAAGCAGCCCTGGTCCAGTCAATCGGCTTGGAACGACCATACGCTTCGGCGAGTGGGTTCTGACGGGCGAGGACGCGGGCTGGGTTGAGCAATCGGCCCAGTCAGCAGACTATGTCCGGTGCGTAGCCCTAACCCAGCCTGATGGCGGGTTCCAAAATGTGTGGGTCGGTGGTGGCCGGGGAGCGTACCGGATGAAGGCAAAGATCTAACTATGGGATCTAAATTGAAAGTACAAATTGAACGTTCGAAGTCGGCGGGTCCAGCTCCTACTCGGAGTGAAGCCGTCGCCACAGACGCGGAAGCTACAGCAGCAGCTGTTAGCCCTCCTGCGTCTGCGAAAAAGACAAGGTCCGGGAAGGTGCTGAACATCGCCAATCCTCGTGTGACCTTGGAGAGATGCGTGACACCCACGCGAGCGGTCTCGGTGAAAACTGAGGCCACGGTAGAAGGCGCGCCGGACACCGGTAACGTGGGGACAGCGCCCAAGTCGGGGGACTCCCCCAGCCGCAAGGCTGGGAAGGAGAAACCCAGAAAAATCGAATCAGTCAAAGACACGCTCGTGAAGGTGCAACCGGCACCCGTGCGTGTCGAAGACCCCGAAGGTGGCGGTTGGAAAACCGTCACCAAAAAGTCGAAGCGTGCCAAGCCAGTCGCACCTACTGGCAAGGCCGCAGCAAACCAGGCCAGGAAATCGAAGGGGACGGTTTCCGGGCACAAGGTACGGCCTCTCGATCTCGTGAGAGACGAAGCCTTCAGGCGAGTATCGGAGATACGGACCTTTTGCTTTCGACCCGAGTCGAAAGTCAACAAGGAGTCCGGGTCGAAGATACTAGCAGAAGTCGGAGCACTCAACGAGTTGGTCCAGGAGCTGATTCAACGAAACAGCTTCGTCGAAGGGCAACTCGCCGCGGTCAGGGCGGACCTAAAAGCGCGTCCTGCCGTAATGAGTGCGGCGCGACCTGGGCCGTCCAAGGGAACCCTCCCGAAGACGGTCTCCAATGCCGCGCAGTTGACCTACGCCCAAGTGGCAAAGGTCAACCAGTCAGCGACTCCGGAGGCGAGAAGACCACCGACACAATACGTGGTGCGTATCTTCCCGCCAAAGGATAAAGGACAGAACAGCGATGCTACTAAGAGAGCTGTTCTGTCGATCGTAAAACCTGCGAAGGAGGCGATCCGTGTCAGATCGGTTCGACGCATCCACTCCGGTGGCATCGTCGTCGAAACCGATCGCAAGGAGGACCTAAAAGCCTTCGTAGGCAATAAGAAGCTGGCGAGTGCGGGACTGTCCGTCTCCTTGCCCAGCAAACGGGACCCCGAGGTCCTGATTTATGACATCCCGAAAGGGATGGGCAAGGAGGAAATTGCCTCCAGTCTTTGGAGGCAAAACCTCTCTGAGGCGTCCCAGAAGGATGTGCCTTCGGGCGTTCGGGTCAGTCGCATGGCTGGCAAGACCCCGGAGACAGCCAACTGGGTAGTGGCCGTCAGTCCGCAGATTCGTCGGCGGCTGGCGCAGAGAGGGGACCGGGTGTACCTCGGGTGGAGTTCCTGTCGTGTGCGGGACTTCATACAGGTCACCCGATGCTATAAGTGCCAGCGCTTCGGGCACACGGCGAAGCGCTGCAAATTCAAAGAGGATGTCTGCGGACATTGTGCCGAAAAAGGGCACGGGTATGCGCTCTGTAACAGGAAGAGCAAGCCTCCGGTTTGCTCCAACTGTAAAGACAGAGGGCGACCATCTGAGCATAAGTCGCGAGACCCGGCCTGCGCCTCCTATCAGGAAGCGCTGGTTTTGGAGATGTCTCGTATAAGACGCGAATAATAATTTGAATCTCGAATGGATAGTACAAACGACCGGCGACGCTCGAGAGTCATACGGGTCATGCAGCATAACATGCAGCGGGCCCGAAATGTGACCGACGAAGTCCGGACTGAGATGCATAGGCGAGGGGTAGATGTGTTGCTTGCACAAGAGCCATATAGCTGGCGGGGTACTGTGCCCGGGCTAGGCTTGAGAACGAGGCTGATCACGGCAGGCGAACCGGTGATGGCTGCAATAGCGGTCAGAAACCCGGATCTAACCGTGGTCAAAGTCTCTAACTTGTGCGACACGCATTTGTCCTGTGTCAGCATCTCGGGTTCGTTTGGGAGCTTCTTCCTGATCAGCCAGTACTTTCAATGCTCCGATGACGTTGAATCAGGTCTGGCGCGATTGGAGAGAGCTCTTTCCGCACTTAAGCATAACCGAGTCATTATCTCTGCCGACGTTAACGCAAAATCAGCCCAGTGGGGCAGCGCGGAGACGGACGTGAGAGGCCGTAAACTCGAAGAGTTTATCGTGAGCCATGGCTTGGTTGTCTTGAACGAGGCTGGAAACGCTCCGACGTTTTCCAGCCCTAGTGGACAGTCATACATCGACGTCACACTATCGACACCTGATATTTGCGACAAGGTGCGAGGTTGGAAGGTCCGCGAGGACCTGACGACCAGCGACCACCGAGTCATAGAGTTTTCTTTGAGTTTTTGCGCCGAGGACGGTGCTGCCGAAATTAGTAGCAACAGCAGCACCAACCGGAACGGATTATTACCAAGGTTCCGACTCCGAAGCGCAAAATGGCCCGAGTTCGACAAGGCGCTGCAGGAAAGTAAGAGGAGTATATCCCCCGATCCATTGAACAATAAGGGGGATGTCGAACATCTAGCACAGGAGATCGAAAGAATGATCGTCCAAGCGTGCGACTCCTCGATGCCAACCAAGCAGTGGCATTCAAAATCCGTCCCATGGTGGACGGCCGACCTGACGAGGCAAAAGAGGCGAGTCTACAAACTTAGACGAGCCTCGCAGAACGCAGCATGTTCAGAGGAGCAGAGGGCGGCCAAGAGGACCGAGTATCTTAAACAGAGAAAGGCCTACAAAGCCGCCATCAAAGCTGCTCGGTCGCACAGCTGGCGTGCATTCGTGACCGAGCAGGGAAACAAGGAACCCTGGGGCCTCATTTATAAGATCACGAGGCAGAAGATGACAGCCAGCACGGTCATCTCGAATATAAATCGTAACACTGCCCAGGGTTACACCACAGACTGGGACTCCACCGCTTCCGCGCTGCTGGAGGGGTTAATTCCGGACGATAGCCCCGCGAATGACTCCCCGGATCATGCGCGAGTCAGGAGGGAAGCTGCCATCGAGCCGGAGAGTGAGGACGCCAGTCCCTTCACCCTCTCGGAGCTCAGATCGGCGGTCAACCGACTGAAGAGCGGCAAGTGTCCAGGCCTAGATCGGATCGAGCCGGAGATTTTAAAACGTTCGTGTAATACAATCTCACGCGAGCTCCTCCGACTCTACAACGGATGCCTGGCACACGGAGTCTTTCCCGTGGAATGGAAAGTCGGGTCCATCATTACCATCCTTAAAGGACCCGAGAAACCTGAAACGGAGATAAAGTCCTACAGACCAATATGCTTGCTTTCGGTCGTAGGCAAAGTCTTGGAGAAGCTAATCGCTACGCGATTAGCTAGTTTGTTTTTGCACCCCGACTACGCCTCCGATCGGCAATACGGATTCAGGCCGCATCGATCCACGACTGATGCCGTGGTAAAGATGAGGGAGCTTGCGTCCGGTCGAGAGGAAAAGTACGTCGTGGGTCTGCTCTTCGACATTGCTGCGGCCTTTGATAATGTCTGGTGGCCAAGCATACTCAACGCGTTGAGGAAGCGAGGCTGCCCAAAAAACCTACTTAGATTGGTGGTCGACTACTTCGACGGCCGCGTGGTGACTATGGTGTCTGATCGCGGTGCAGTGCGGAAGAAAGTCACTAAGGGCTGCCCACAGGGATCGATTCTTGGTCCGAGCTGTTGGAACTTAGTCTTCGACGAGGTTCTACAGCTCTTATCGAACGCCGGGCTCGCTTGCGAGCCCATCGCCTATGCAGACGACCTTCTTGTCTTGATCTTCGCGAACAGCAGGAAGGGTCTAGAAAGCAATGGCCAATTGGTTGTGGACACCATTTCTCGCTGGTGCGACCAGCAGAAATTGTCGCTGTCTGCGACCAAGACCGAGATGTTATTCTTAAAAGGCTCTCTCGACAGAGAGAGGCCACCTGTGATAAAAGTAGGAGGTCGGAATATTGCCGCCAAGGACTCTGTGCGTTACCTTGGCGTGCATTTTGACTCTAGACTGGGTATCCATTCCCATGTCGAGTATTTGAATGCCAAGTCCTTGCGAACGTTTAATGCGCTAGCAAGGATTGCTAAGTCGAACTGGGGATTGGGATATCGGACGATGCGTACTTTGTACCGCGGCTTGTTTGTCCCAATCGTCACGTATGCTGCCGCGGGCTGGGCAGACCGCCTTACCTCTGGGACGAGTAAAGTGCTCACCAGGGCGCAGAGGCATGTTCTGCTTGGCTGCGTCAAAGCCTACAGGACAGTCTCCACTGATGCGATCCCCGTGATCGCCGGGGAGATACCTGTGGACTTGGCGATAGCGGAGTTCAGCTGCGTGTACAAAGCCAGGAAGAAACTCGGGTTCCAACATGGAACCTATCAAGTGAGTCAGGCCGAATTGGCTGACGAAGTCGTCACCGAAGCCCAAGTTCGCAGAAGGCTGAGGGAGGCGACTTTAGAGATGTGGCAGCAGAGATGGTCGTCCTCGACGAAGGGTAGGGAAACCTTCCAATACTTCGGCGAGGTATCAGACCGTCTCTCAGCGAGCTGGATCAGAGTCGACCATGATGTAGCGCAGTTCTTGAGCGGACACGGAGACTTCCGTGCGAAGCTCAAGACGTTCGCCCTGGTCGACGACGAGTTGTGCGAATGTGGGGAGGAGGAAACTCCAAACCACGTCCTCTACGATTGTCAGCGTTACGTAGAGGACAGGGAACACCTACGCCAGGCGGCGATTCGAGAAGGATTTCAGTGGCCAATCGACAAAGCCAGCCTGGTGTCAGAGCAGCTGTTTCAGGAGTTCCGAAAATTCGCACGATCCGTAAGCAAGACTAAGAAGCGAACATAGAACGAAACTGCATACGGAGCGTGGACTCGTCCAGCTCCGTTGATGTACGGCATGCTGGGCGAACCCCTCGGGGTTCGTCCCCTCGGGCCAGGCTGAAGCCCCTCTTGCGGAGATAAAAGACTTTAACACTACTCCGTAAGAGTGCCTGGATTGGGTTGGACTCGAGGTGGCAGTGGGAGTAGCACGCTGTCTTCCCCTGATACGATGGTGAACGAAGGTAGAGCCCGAACACCAGGCACAAGTCGCAAGAGCGGCCGGTATGGTCCACCAAGGACTTAGGTACGGCCCGTCTCTCAGAGACCACAGTTTGACGACAACACTAACTGTCCCTATCTACTGGCGGTGGCGGTCTGTGGCCACCCAGGGCGGGAGATAACCCCCGAACTAGCCCTCGCGTAGGAGGGTTGATCGGCCGAGTCGATGGGTGTATCGGCGATGAAGGCATTAGAGACCGTCAGTGCGTCGTACATGTAGTACTTCGCATAATGGCGAGGCCCTGATTTAGCATACGGGCTGTGGCGTGTTCTTTGTACAGCACTGTATGTGCTGTATGACTTCCGACTGGGGAACTGTTGTCACTCGTGGCATCAGTTCCCCAGTTTACGTTAAACGGTTTTTCAGACCGTTTTTCGTGGGCGGAACACGCCACTAGACAACACTCCGCTGGGCTCAGGAATACATGGGATGCAATCAATCCCCTGGGCAACCCAGGCCGCAAGGGGCAAACGTGCCCTAGCCACACTTGAGCCTCCACGAAAAAGGTACCGCTGGATAGCTCGTGTTCTTAAATACGCAGCGAACTGAACGAAGTGTGGTGGAGAGGAAGAGGCAGCCTCTCCGACTGCTGTCTCCCACGTGTTTGCCGTGCGTGGCGACCCTTGTCGTCGGAAAAGAGGATCCTGGGATCTGAGGGGGCCCTCTCCTGCGGGTGAGACGTCCCCAACACGTACCTTTGGCCTCTGCTTCGGCTAGATGGGCGGCTGGACGAGAAAAGCAGCCCTGGTCCAGTCAATCGGCTTGGAACGACCACACGCTTCGGGCAAGTGGGTTCTGCTGGGCGAGGACGCGGGCTGGGTAAGGAAACCGACCCAGCCAGCAGACTATATTCGGTGCGTAGCCCTAACCCAGCCTTTGGCGGGTTCCAAATTGTGTGGGTCGGTGGTGGCCGGGGAGCGCACTGGATGAAAGACCAAGACACATTATGGGTCTTAATAAAATTAATGAACAAAAAACTAAGCGTCCAAAGACGA
>NW_027476801.1:107500-125000 GCF_051020955.1 Megalopta genalis
GATCTAGAAAGAGACAGAGACAGTCGATCCGCGTTATGTTAAATATTGCAAGGTTCCCGATTCCACAAAATTATAAAAAGTATACGGCTGTGTAGCAGGGATCAAAACGAGTAATTTCGTGTATAAAGTTTAATTAATATCCCATTAGTTTGCCGGGAAACATCGATTATTCCGATCTAGAAAGAGACAGAGACAGTCGATCCGCGTTATGTTAAATATTTCAAGGTTCCCGATTCCACAAAATTATAAAAAGTATACGGCTGTGTAGCGGGGATCAAAACGAGTAATTTCATGTATAAAGTTTAATTAAACTCCCAATAGTTTGCCGGGAAACATCGATTCTTCCGATCTAGAAAGAGACAGAGACAGTCGATCCGCGTTATGATAAATATTTCGAGGTTCCCGATTCCACAAAATTATAAAAAGTATACGGCTGTGTAGCGGGGATCAGAACGAGTAATTTCATGTATAAAGTTTAATTAAACTCCCAATAGTTTGCCGGGAAACATCGATTCTTCCGATCTAGAAAGAGACAGAGACAGTCGATCCGCGTTATGATAAATATTTCGAGGTTCCCGATTCCACAAAATTATAAAAAGTATACGGCTGTGTAGCGGGGATCAGAACGAGTAATTTCATGTATAAAGTTTAATTAAACTCCCAATAGTTTGCCGGGAAACATCGATTCTTCCGATCTAGAAAGAGACAGAGACAGTCGATCCGCGTTATGATAAATATTTCGAGGTTCCCGATTCCACAAAATTATAAAAAGTATACGGCTGTGTAGCGGGGATCAGAACGAGTAATTTCATGTATAAAGTTTAATTAAACTCCCAATAGTTTGCCGGGAAACATCGATTCTTCCGATCTAGAAAGAGACAGAGACAGTCGATCCGCGTTATGATAAATATTTCGAGGTTCCCGATTCCACAAAATTATAAAAAGTATACGGCTGTGTAGCGGGGATCAAAACGAGTAATTTCATGTATAAAGTTTAATTAAACTCCCAATAGTTTGCCGGGAAACATCGATTCTTCCGATCTAGAAAGAGACAGAGACAGTCGATCCGCGTTATGTTAAATATTGCAAGGTTCCCGATTCCACAAAATTATAAAAAGTATACGGCTGTGTAGCAGGGATCAAAACGAGTAATTTCGTGTATAAAGTTTAATTAATATCCCATTAGTTTGCCGGGAAACATCGATTATTCCGATCTAGAAAGAGACAGAGACAGTCGATCCGCGTTATGTTAAATATTTCAAGGTTCCCGATTCCACAAAATTATAAAAAGTATACGGCTGTGTAGCGGGGATCAAAACGAGTAATTTCATGTATAAAGTTTAATTAAACTCCCAATAGTTTGCCGGGAAACATCGATTCTTCCGATCTAGAAAGAGACAGAGACAGTCGATCCGCGTTATGATAAATATTTCGAGGTTCCCGATTCCACAAAATTATAAAAAGTATACGGCTGTGTAGCAGGGATCAAAACGAGTAATTTCGTGTATAAAGTTTAATTAATATCCCATTAGTTTGCCGGGAAACATCGATTATTCCGATCTAGAAAGAGACAGAGACAGTCGATCCGCGTTATGTTAAATATTTCAAGGTTCCCGATTCCACAAAATTATAAAAAGTATACGGCTGTGTAGCGGGGATCAAAACGAGTAATTTCATGTATAAAGTTTAATTAAACTCCCAATAGTTTGCCGGGAAACATCGATTCTTCCGATCTAGAAAGAGACAGAGACAGTCGATCCGCGTTATGATAAATATTTCGAGGTTCCCGATTCCACAAAATTATAAAAAGTATACGGCTGTGTAGCGGGGATCAGAACGAGTAATTTCATGTATAAAGTTTAATTAAACTCCCAATAGTTTGCCGGGAAACATCGATTCTTCCGATCTAGAAAGAGACAGAGACAGTCGATCCGCGTTATGATAAATATTTCGAGGTTCCCGATTCCACAAAATTATAAAAAGTATACGGCTGTGTAGCGGGGATCAGAACGAGTAATTTCATGTATAAAGTTTAATTAAACTCCCAATAGTTTGCCGGGAAACATCGATTCTTCCGATCTAGAAAGAGACAGAGACAGTCGATCCGCGTTATGATAAATATTTCGAGGTTCCCGATTCCACAAAATTATAAAAAGTATACGGCTGTGTAGCGGGGATCAGAACGAGTAATTTCATGTATAAAGTTTAATTAAACTCCCAATAGTTTGCCGGGAAACATCGATTCTTCCGATCTAGAAAGAGACAGAGACAGTCGATCCGCGTTATGATAAATATTTCGAGGTTCCCGATTCCACAAAATTATAAAAAGTATACGGCTGTGTAGCGGGGATCAAAACGAGTAATTTCATGTATAAAGTTTAATTAAACTCCCAATAGTTTGCCGGGAAACATCGATTCTTCCGATCTAGAAAGAGACAGAGACAGTCGATCCGCGTTATGATAAATATTTCAAGGTTCCCGATTCCACAAAATTATAAAAAGTATACGGCTGTGTAGCGGGGATCAAAACGAGTAATTTCATGTATAAAGTTTAATTAAACTCCCAATAGTTTGCCGGGAAACATCGATTCTTCCGATCTAGAAAGAGACAGAGACAGTCGATCCGCGTTATGATAAATATTTCGAGGTTCCCGATTCCACAAAATTATAAAAAGTATACGGCTGTGTAGCGGGGATCAGAACGAGTAATTTCATGTATAAAGTTTAATTAATCTCCCAATAGTTTGCCGGGAAACATCGATTCTTCCGATCTAGAAAGAGACAGAGACAGTCGATCCGCGTTATGATAAATATTTCGAGGTTCCCGATTCCACAAATTTATAAAAAGTTTACGGCTGTGTAGCGGGGATCAGAACGAGTAATTTCATGTATAAAGTTTAATTAAACTCCCAATAGTTTTCCGGGAAACATCGATTCTTCCGATCTAGAAAGAGACAGAGACAGTCGATCCGCGTTATGATAAATATTTCGAGGTTCCCGATTCCACAAAATTATAAAAAGTATACGGCTGTGTAGCGGGGATCAGAACGAGTAATTTCATGTATAAAGTTTAATTAAACTCCCAATAGTTTGCCGGGAAACATCGATTCTTCCGATCTAGAAAGAGACAGAGACAGTCGATCCGCGTTATGATAAATATTTCAAGGTTCCCGATTCCACAAAATTATAAAAAGTATACGGCTGTGTAGCGGGGATCAGAACGAGTAATTTCATGTATAAAGTTTAATTAAACTCCCAATAGTTTTCCGGGAAACATCGATTCTTCCGATCTAGAAAGAGACAGAGACAGTCGATCCGCGTTATGATAAATATTTCGAGGTTCCCGATTCCACAAATTTATAAAAAGTTTACGGCTGTGTAGCGGGGATCAGAACGAGTAATTTCATGTATAAAGTTTAATTAAACTCCCAATAGTTTGCCGGGAAACATCGATTCTTCCGATCTAGAAAGAGACAGAGACAGTCGATCCGCGTTATGATAAATATTTCAAGGTTCCCGATTCCACAAAATTATAAAAAGTATACGGCTGTGTAGCGGGGATCAAAACGAGTAATTTCATGTATAAAGTTTAATTAAACTTCCAATAGTTTGTCGGGAAACATCGATAGTTCGATCGCGCGAGAGAGACAGAGAAACGAACAGACTTCTTTTCGATTTACGGCTAAAATAAATTTTTCTAATTTTTTTCAATAACATATTCTTGCTTAGATAACTTTTTTACATAGGGATTAAGCATTTAGAACGATACATTGTTTAAAATAAGGGCACTTTACTCTTGACATTTTACGGTTTTTTCAATTTTCTGAAAAATCCTATCATTAGATTTTTTTAAAAATACGATATTCTTGCTTAACTAACGTTTCTACATAGGGATTAAGCATTTAGAACGAAATCTAATGTCAGAAAATGGCACTTTACTCTTGACATTTTTCGGTTTTTTCAATTTTCTGGAAAATCCTATCATTAGATTTTTTTAAAAATACGATATTCTTGCTTAACTAACGTTTCTACATAGGGATTAAGCATTTAGAACGAAATCTAATGTAGGAAAATGGTACTTTACTCTTGATCGGTACGGTGGGACTTTGAAAATATTCGGGCGTTCCAATCGCTCGTCTGTTGCATCATAGCGCGTCTCGGCGCAATCGACCGATTCGCTCGACCCATTATTTTCGATTTACGGCTAAAATAAATTTTTCTCATTTTATTCAATAACATATTCTTGCTTAGATAACTTTTTTACATAGGGATTAAGCATTTAGAACGATATAATGTTTAAAATAAGGGCACTTTACTCTTGACATTTTACGGTTTTTTCAATTTTCTGAAAAATCCTATCATTAGATTTTTTTAAAAATACGATATTCTTGCTTAACTAACGTTTCTACATAGGGATTAAGCATTTAGAACGAAATCTAATGTCAGAAAATGGCACTTTACTCTTGACATTTTTCGGTTTTTTCAATTTTCTGGAAAATCCTATCATTAGATTTTTTTAAAAATACGATATTCTTGCTTAACTAACGTTTCTACATAGGGATTAAGCATTTAGAACGAAATCTAATGTCAGAAAATGGCACTTTACTCTTGACATTTTTCGGTTTTTTCAATTTTCTGGGAAATCCTATCATTAGATTTTTTTAAAAATACGATATTCTTGCTTAACTAACGTTTTTACATAGGGATTAAGCATTTAGAACGAAATCTAATGTAGGAAAATGGTACTTTACTCTTGATCGGTACGTTGGGACTTTGAAAATATTCGGGCGTTCCAATCGCTCGTCTGTTGCATCATAGCGCGTCTCGGCGCAATCGACCGATTCGCTCGATCCATTATTTTCGATTTACGGCTAAAATAAATTTTTCTAATTTTTTTCAATAACATATTCCTGCTAAAATAACTTTTTTACATAGGGATTAAGCATTTAGAACGATACATTGTTTAAAATAAGGGCACTTTACTCTTGACATTTTACGGTTTTTTCAATTTTCTGAAAAATCCTATCATTAGATTTTTTTAAAAATACGATATTCTTGCTTAACTAACGTTTCTACATAGGGATTAAGCATTTAGAACGAAATCTAATGTCAGAAAATGGCACTTTACTCTTGACATTTTTCGGTTTTTTCAATTTTCTGGGAAATCCTATCATTAGATTTTTTTAAAAATACGATATTCTTGCTTAACTAACGTTTTTACATAGGGATTAAGCATTTAGAACGAAATCTAATGTAGGAAAATGGTACTTTACTCTTGATCGGTACGTTGGGACTTTGAAAATATTCGGGCGTTCCAATCGCTCGTCTGTTGCATCATAGCGCGTCTCGGCGCAATCGACCGATTCGCTCGATCCATTATTTTCGATTTACGGCTAAAATAAATTTTTCTAATTTTTTTCAATAACATATTCCTGCTTAAATAACTTTTTTACATAGGGATTAAGCATTTAGAACGATACATTGTTTAAAATAAGGGCACTTTACTCTTGACATTTTACGGTTTTTTCAATTTTCTGAAAAATCCTATCATTAGATTTTTTTAAAAATACGATATTCTTGCTTAACTAACGTTTCTACATAGGGATTAAGCATTTAGAACGAAATCTAATGTCAGAAAATGGCACTTTACTCTTGACATTTTTCGGTTTTTTCAATTTTCTGGAAAATCCTATCATTAGATTTTTTTAAAAATACGATATTCTTGCTTAACTAACGTTTCTACATAGGGATTAAGCATTTAGAACGAAATCTAATGTCAGAAAATGGCACTTTACTCTTGACATTTTTCGGTTTTTTCAATTTTCTGGGAAATCCTATCATTAGATTTTTTTAAAAATACGATATTCTTGCTTAACTAACGTTTTTACATAGGGATTAAGCATTTAGAACGAAATCTAATGTAGGAAAATGGTACTTTACTCTTGATCGGTACGTTGGGACTTTGAAAATATTCGGGCGTTCCAATCGCTCGTCTGTTGCATCATAGCGCGTCTCGGCGCAATCGACCGATTCGCTCGATCCATTATTTTCGATTTACGGCTAAAATAAATTTTTCTAATTTTTTTCAATAACATATTCCTGCTTAAATAACTTTTTTACATAGGGATTAAGCATTTAGAACGATACATTGTTTAAAATAAGGGCACTTTACTCTTGACATTTTACGGTTTTTTCAATTTTCTGAAAAATCCTATCATTAGATTTTTTTAAAAATACGATATTCTTGCTTAACTAACGTTTCTACATAGGGATTAAGCATTTAGAACGAAATCTAATGTCAGAAAATGGCACTTTACTCTTGACATTTTTCGGTTTTTTCAATTTTCTGGGAAATCCTATCATTAGATTTTTTTAAAAATACGATATTCTTGCTTAACTAACGTTTTTACATAGGGATTAAGCATTTAGAACGAAATCTAATGTAGGAAAATGGTACTTTACTCTTGATCGGTACGTTGGGACTTTGAAAATATTCGGGCGTTCCAATCGCTCGTCTGTTGCATCATAGCGCGTCTCGGCGCAATCGACCGATTCGCTCGATCCATTATTTTCGATTTACGGCTAAAATAAATTTTTCTAATTTTTTTCAATAACATATTCCTGCTTAAATAACTTTTTTACATAGGGATTAAGCATTTAGAACGATATAATGTTTAAAATAAGGGCACTTTACTCTTGACATTTTACGGTTTTTTCAATTTTCTGAAAAATCCTATCATTAGATTTTTTTAAAAATACGATATTCTTGCTTAACTAACGTTTCTACATAGGGATTAAGCATTTAGAACGAAATCTAATGTCAGAAAATGGCACTTTACTCTTGACATTTTTCGGTTTTTTCAATTTTCTGGGAAATCCTATCATTAGATTTTTTTAAAAATACGATATTCTTGCTTAACTAACGTTTTTACATAGGGATTAAGCATTTAGAACGAAATCTAATGTAGGAAAATGGTACTTTACTCTTGATCGGTACGTTGGGACTTTGAAAATATTCGGGCGTTCCAATCGCTCGTCTGTTGCATCATAGCGCGTCTCGGCGCAATCGACCGATTCGCTCGATCCATTATTTTCGATTTACGGCTAAAATAAATTTTTCTAATTTTTTTCAATAACATATTCCTGCTAAAATAACTTTTTTACATAGGGATTAAGCATTTAGAACGATACATTGTTTAAAATAAGGGCACTTTACTCTTGACATTTTACGGTTTTTTCAATTTTCTGAAAAATCCTATCATTAGATTTTTTTAAAAATACGATATTCTTGCTTAACTAACGTTTCTACATAGGGATTAAGCATTTAGAACGAAATCTAATGTCAGAAAATGGCACTTTACTCTTGACATTTTTCGGTTTTTTCAATTTTCTGGGAAATCCTATCATTAGATTTTTTTAAAAATACGATATTCTTGCTTAACTAACGTTTTTACATAGGGATTAAGCATTTAGAACGAAATCTAATGTAGGAAAATGGTACTTTACTCTTGATCGGTACGTTGGGACTTTGAAAATATTCGGGCGTTCCAATCGCTCGTCTGTTGCATCATAGCGCGTCTCGGCGCAATCGACCGATTCGCTCGATCCATTATTTTCGATTTACGGCTAAAATAAATTTTTCTAATTTTTTTCAATAACATATTCCTGCTTAAATAACTTTTTTACATAGGGATTAAGCATTTAGAACGATACATTGTTTAAAATAAGGGCACTTTACTCTTGACATTTTACGGTTTTTTCAATTTTCTGAAAAATCCTATCATTAGATTTTTTTAAAAATACGATATTCTTGCTTAACTAACGTTTCTACATAGGGATTAAGCATTTAGAACGAAATCTAATGTCAGAAAATGGCACTTTACTCTTGACATTTTTCGGTTTTTTCAATTTTCTGGAAAATCCTATCATTAGATTTTTTTAAAAATACGATATTCTTGCTTAACTAACGTTTCTACATAGGGATTAAGCATTTAGAACGAAATCTAATGTCAGAAAATGGCACTTTACTCTTGACATTTTTCGGTTTTTTCAATTTTCTGGAAAATCCTATCATTAGATTTTTTTAAAAATACGATATTCTTGCTTAACTAACGTTTTTACATAGGGATTAAGCATTTAGAACGAAATCTAATGTAGGAAAATGGTACTTTACTCTTGATCGGTACGTTGGGACTTTGAAAATATTCGGGCGTTCCAATCGCTCGTCTGTTGCATCATAGCGCGTCTCGGCGCAATCGACCGATTCGCTCGATCCATTATTTTCGATTTACGGCTAAAATAAATTTTTCTAATTTTTTTCAATAACATATTCCTGCTTAAATAACTTTTTTACATAGGGATTAAGCATTTAGAACGATACATTGTTTAAAATAAGGGCACTTTACTCTTGACATTTTACGGTTTTTTCAATTTTCTGAAAAATCCTATCATTAGATTTTTTTAAAAATACGATATTCTTGCTTAACTAACGTTTCTACATAGGGATTAAGCATTTAGAACGAAATCTAATGTCAGAAAATGGCACTTTACTCTTGACATTTTTCGGTTTTTTCAATTTTCTGGAAAATCCTATCATTAGATTTTTTTAAAAATACGATATTCTTGCTTAACTAACGTTTTTACATAGGGATTAAGCATTTAGAACGAAATCTAATGTAGGAAAATGGTACTTTACTCTTGATCGGTACGTTGGGACTTTGAAAATATTCGGGGGTTCCAATCGCTCGTCTGTTGCATCATAGCGCGTCTCGGCGCAATCGACCGATTCGCTCGATCCATTATTTTCGATTTACGGCTAAAATAAATTTTTCTAATTTTTTTCAATAACATATTCCTGCTTAAATAACTTTTTTACATAGGGATTAAGCATTTAGAACGATACATTGTTTAAAATAAGGGCACTTTACTCTTGACATTTTACGGTTTTTTCAATTTTCTGAAAAATCCTATCATTAGATTTTTTTAAAAATACGATATTCTTGCTTAACTAACGTTTCTACATAGGGATTAAGCATTTAGAACGAAATCTAATGTCAGAAAATGGCACTTTACTCTTGACATTTTTCGGTTTTTTCAATTTTCTGGGAAATCCTATCATTAGATTTTTTTAAAAATACGATATTCTTGCTTAACTAACGTTTTTACATAGGGATTAAGCATTTAGAACGAAATCTAATGTAGGAAAATGGTACTTTACTCTTGATCGGTACGTTGGGACTTTGAAAATATTCGGGCGTTCCAATCGCTCGTCTGTTGCATCATAGCGCGTCTCGGCGCAATCGACCGATTCGCTCGATCCATTATTTTCGATTTACGGCTAAAATAAATTTTTCTAATTTTTTTCAATAACATATTCCTGCTTAAATAACTTTTTTACATAGGGATTAAGCATTTAGAACGATACATTGTTTAAAATAAGGGCACTTTACTCTTGACATTTTACGGTTTTTTCAATTTTCTGAAAAATCCTATCATTAGATTTTTTTAAAAATACGATATTCTTGCTTAACTAACGTTTCTACATAGGGATTAAGCATTTAGAACGAAATCTAATGTCAGAAAATGGCACTTTACTCTTGACATTTTTCGGTTTTTTCAATTTTCTGGGAAATCCTATCATTAGATTTTTTTAAAAATACGATATTCTTGCTTAACTAACGTTTTTACATAGGGATTAAGCATTTAGAACGAAATCTAATGTAGGAAAATGGTACTTTACTCTTGATCGGTACGTTGGGACTTTGAAAATATTCGGGCGTTCCAATCGCTCGTCTGTTGCATCATAGCGCGTCTCGGCGCAATCGACCGATTCGCTCGATCCATTATTTTCGATTTACGGCTAAAATAAATTTTTCTAATTTTTTTCAATAACATATTCCTGCTTAAATAACTTTTTTACATAGGGATTAAGCATTTAGAACGATACATTGTTTAAAATAAGGGCACTTTACTCTTGACATTTTACGGTTTTTTCAATTTTCTGAAAAATCCTATCATTAGATTTTTTTAAAAATACGATATTCTTGCTTAACTAACGTTTCTACATAGGGATTAAGCATTTAGAACGAAATCTAATGTCAGAAAATGGCACTTTACTCTTGACATTTTTCGGTTTTTTCAATTTTCTGGGAAATCCTATCATTAGATTTTTTTAAAAATACGATATTCTTGCTTAACTAACGTTTTTACATAGGGATTAAGCATTTAGAACGAAATCTAATGTAGGAAAATGGTACTTTACTCTTGATCGGTACGTTGGGACTTTGAAAATATTCGGGCGTTCCAATCGCTCGTCTGTTGCATCATAGCGCGTCTCGGCGCAATCGACCGATTCGCTCGATCCATTATTTTCGATTTACGGCTAAAATAAATTTTTCTAATTTTTTTCAATAACATATTCCTGCTTAAATAACTTTTTTACATAGGGATTAAGCATTTAGAACGATACATTGTTTAAAATAAGGGCACTTTACTCTTGACATTTTACGGTTTTTTCAATTTTCTGAAAAATCCTATCATTAGATTTTTTTAAAAATACGATATTCTTGCTTAACTAACGTTTCTACATAGGGATTAAGCATTTAGAACGAAATCTAATGTCAGAAAATGGCACTTTACTCTTGACATTTTTCGGTTTTTTCAATTTTCTGGGAAATCCTATCATTAGATTTTTTTAAAAATACGATATTCTTGCTTAACTAACGTTTTTACATAGGGATTAAGCATTTAGAACGAAATCTAATGTAGGAAAATGGTACTTTACTCTTGATCGGTACGTTGGGACTTTGAAAATATTCGGGCGTTCCAATCGCTCGTCTGTTGCATCATAGCGCGTCTCGGCGCAATCGACCAATTCGCTCGATCCATTATTTTCGATTTACGGCTAAAATAAATTTTTCTAATTTTTTTCAATAACATATTCCTGCTAAAATAACTTTTTTACATAGGGATTAAGCATTTAGAACGATACATTGTTTAAAATAAGGGCACTTTACTCTTGACATTTTACGGTTTTTTCAATTTTCTGAAAAATCCTATCATTAGATTTTTTTAAAAATACGATATTCTTGCTTAACTAACGTTTCTACATAGGGATTAAGCATTTAGAACGAAATCTAATGTCAGAAAATGGCACTTTACTCTTGACATTTTTCGGTTTTTTCAATTTTCTGGGAAATCCTATCATTAGATTTTTTTAAAAATACGATATTCTTGCTTAACTAACGTTTTTACATAGGGATTAAGCATTTAGAACGAAATCTAATGTAGGAAAATGGTACTTTACTCTTGATCGGTACGTTGGGACTTTGAAAATATTCGGGCGTTCCAATCGCTCGTCTGTTGCATCATAGCGCGTCTCGGCGCAATCGACCGATTCGCTCGATCCATTATTTTCGATTTACGGCTAAAATAAATTTTTCTAATTTTTTTCAATAACATATTCCTGCTTAAATAACTTTTTTACATAGGGATTAAGCATTTAGAACGATACATTGTTTAAAATAAGGGCACTTTACTCTTGACATTTTACGGTTTTTTCAATTTTCTGAAAAATCCTATCATTAGATTTTTTTAAAAATACGATATTCTTGCTTAACTAACGTTTCTACATAGGGATTAAGCATTTAGAACGAAATCTAATGTCAGAAAATGGCACTTTACTCTTGACATTTTTCGGTTTTTTCAATTTTCTGGGAAATCCTATCATTAGATTTTTTTAAAAATACGATATTCTTGCTTAACTAACGTTTTTACATAGGGATTAAGCATTTAGAACGAAATCTAATGTAGGAAAATGGTACTTTACTCTTGATCGGTACGTTGGGACTTTGAAAATATTCGGGCGTTCCAATCGCTCGTCTGTTGCATCATAGCGCGTCTCGGCGCAATCGACCGATTCGCTCGATCCATTATTTTCGATTTACGGCTAAAATAAATTTTTCTAATTTTTTTCAATAACATATTCCTGCTTAAATAACTTTTTTACATAGGGATTAAGCATTTAGAACGATACATTGTTTAAAATAAGGGCACTTTACTCTTGACATTTTACGGTTTTTTCAATTTTCTGAAAAATCCTATCATTAGATTTTTTTAAAAATACGATATTCTTGCTTAACTAACGTTTCTACATAGGGATTAAGCATTTAGAACGAAATCTAATGTCAGAAAATGGCACTTTACTCTTGACATTTTTCGGTTTTTTCAATTTTCTGGAAAATCCTATCATTAGATTTTTTTAAAAATACGATATTCTTGCTTAACTAACGTTTCTACATAGGGATTAAGCATTTAGAACGAAATCTAATGTCAGAAAATGGCACTTTACTCTTGACATTTTTCGGTTTTTTCAATTTTCTGGAAAATCCTATCATTAGATTTTTTTAAAAATACGATATTCTTGCTTAACTAACGTTTTTACATAGGGATTAAGCATTTAGAACGAAATCTAATGTAGGAAAATGGTACTTTACTCTTGATCGGTACGTTGGGACTTTGAAAATATTCGGGCGTTCCAATCGCTCGTCTGTTGCATCATAGCGCGTCTCGGCGCAATCGACCGATTCGCTCGATCCATTATTTTCGATTTACGGCTAAAATAAATTTTTCTAATTTTTTTCAATAACATATTCCTGCTTAAATAACTTTTTTACATAGGGATTAAGCATTTAGAACGATACATTGTTTAAAATAAGGGCACTTTACTCTTGACATTTTACGGTTTTTTCAATTTTCTGAAAAATCCTATCATTAGATTTTTTTAAAAATACGATATTCTTGCTTAACTAACGTTTCTACATAGGGATTAAGCATTTAGAACGAAATCTAATGTCAGAAAATGGCACTTTACTCTTGACATTTTTCGGTTTTTTCAATTTTCTGGAAAATCCTATCATTAGATTTTTTTAAAAATACGATATTCTTGCTTAACTAACGTTTTTACATAGGGATTAAGCATTTAGAACGAAATCTAATGTAGGAAAATGGTACTTTACTCTTGATCGGTACGTTGGGACTTTGAAAATATTCGGGGGTTCCAATCGCTCGTCTGTTGCATCATAGCGCGTCTCGGCGCAATCGACCGATTCGCTCGATCCATTATTTTCGATTTACGGCTAAAATAAATTTTTCTAATTTTTTTCAATAACATATTCCTGCTTAAATAACTTTTTTACATAGGGATTAAGCATTTAGAACGATACATTGTTTAAAATAAGGGCACTTTACTCTTGACATTTTACGGTTTTTTCAATTTTCTGAAAAATCCTATCATTAGATTTTTTTAAAAATACGATATTCTTGCTTAACTAACGTTTCTACATAGGGATTAAGCATTTAGAACGAAATCTAATGTCAGAAAATGGCACTTTACTCTTGACATTTTTCGGTTTTTTCAATTTTCTGGGAAATCCTATCATTAGATTTTTTTAAAAATACGATATTCTTGCTTAACTAACGTTTTTACATAGGGATTAAGCATTTAGAACGAAATCTAATGTAGGAAAATGGTACTTTACTCTTGATCGGTACGTTGGGACTTTGAAAATATTCGGGCGTTCCAATCGCTCGTCTGTTGCATCATAGCGCGTCTCGGCGCAATCGACCGATTCGCTCGATCCATTATTTTCGATTTACGGCTAAAATAAATTTTTCTAATTTTTTTCAATAACATATTCCTGCTTAAATAACTTTTTTACATAGGGATTAAGCATTTAGAACGATACATTGTTTAAAATAAGGGCACTTTACTCTTGACATTTTACGGTTTTTTCAATTTTCTGAAAAATCCTATCATTAGATTTTTTTAAAAATACGATATTCTTGCTTAACTAACGTTTCTACATAGGGATTAAGCATTTAGAACGAAATCTAATGTCAGAAAATGGCACTTTACTCTTGACATTTTTCGGTTTTTTCAATTTTCTGGGAAATCCTATCATTAGATTTTTTTAAAAATACGATATTCTTGCTTAACTAACGTTTTTACATAGGGATTAAGCATTTAGAACGAAATCTAATGTAGGAAAATGGTACTTTACTCTTGATCGGTACGTTGGGACTTTGAAAATATTCGGGCGTTCCAATCGCTCGTCTGTTGCATCATAGCGCGTCTCGGCGCAATCGACCGATTCGCTCGATCCATTATTTTCGATTTACGGCTAAAATAAATTTTTCTAATTTTTTTCAATAACATATTCCTGCTTAAATAACTTTTTTACATAGGGATTAAGCATTTAGAACGATACATTGTTTAAAATAAGGGCACTTTACTCTTGACATTTTACGGTTTTTTCAATTTTCTGAAAAATCCTATCATTAGATTTTTTTAAAAATACGATATTCTTGCTTAACTAACGTTTCTACATAGGGATTAAGCATTTAGAACGAAATCTAATGTCAGAAAATGGCACTTTACTCTTGACATTTTTCGGTTTTTTCAATTTTCTGGGAAATCCTATCATTAGATTTTTTTAAAAATACGATATTCTTGCTTAACTAACGTTTTTACATAGGGATTAAGCATTTAGAACGAAATCTAATGTAGGAAAATGGTACTTTACTCTTGATCGGTACGTTGGGACTTTGAAAATATTCGGGCGTTCCAATCGCTCGTCTGTTGCATCATAGCGCGTCTCGGCGCAATCGACCGATTCGCTCGATCCATTATTTTCGATTTACGGCTAAAATAAATTTTTCTAATTTTTTTCAATAACATATTCCTGCTTAAATAACTTTTTTACATAGGGATTAAGCATTTAGAACGATACATTGTTTAAAATAAGGGCACTTTACTCTTGACATTTTACGGTTTTTTCAATTTTCTGAAAAATCCTATCATTAGATTTTTTTAAAAATACGATATTCTTGCTTAACTAACGTTTCTACATAGGGATTAAGCATTTAGAACGAAATCTAATGTCAGAAAATGGCACTTTACTCTTGACATTTTTCGGTTTTTTCAATTTTCTGGGAAATCCTATCATTAGATTTTTTTAAAAATACGATATTCTTGCTTAACTAACGTTTTTACATAGGGATTAAGCATTTAGAACGAAATCTAATGTAGGAAAATGGTACTTTACTCTTGATCGGTACGTTGGGACTTTGAAAATATTCGGGCGTTCCAATCGCTCGTCTGTTGCATCATAGCGCGTCTCGGCGCAATCGACCGATTCGCTCGATCCATTATTTTCGATTTACGGCTAAAATAAATTTTTCTAATTTTTTTCAATAACATATTCCTGCTTAAATAACTTTTTTACATAGGGATTAAGCATTTAGAACGATACATTGTTTAAAATAAGGGCACTTTACTCTTGACATTTTACGGTTTTTTCAATTTTCTGAAAAATCCTATCATTAGATTTTTTTAAAAATACGATATTCTTGCTTAACTAACGTTTCTACATAGGGATTAAGCATTTAGAACGAAATCTAATGTCAGAAAATGGCACTTTACTCTTGACATTTTTCGGTTTTTTCAATTTTCTGGGAAATCCTATCATTAGATTTTTTTAAAAATACGATATTCTTGCTTAACTAACGTTTTTACATAGGGATTAAGCATTTAGAACGAAATCTAATGTAGGAAAATGGTACTTTACTCTTGATCGGTACGTTGGGACTTTGAAAATATTCGGGCGTTCCAATCGCTCGTCTGTTGCATCATAGCGCGTCTCGGCGCAATCGACCAATTCGCTCGATCCATTATTTTCGATTTACGGCTAAAATAAATTTTTCTAATTTTTTTCAATAACATATTCCTGCTAAAATAACTTTTTTACATAGGGATTAAGCATTTAGAACGATACATTGTTTAAAATAAGGGCACTTTACTCTTGACATTTTACGGTTTTTTCAATTTTCTGAAAAATCCTATCATTAGATTTTTTTAAAAATACGATATTCTTGCTTAACTAACGTTTCTACATAGGGATTAAGCATTTAGAACGAAATCTAATGTCAGAAAATGGCACTTTACTCTTGACATTTTTCGGTTTTTTCAATTTTCTGGGAAATCCTATCATTAGATTTTTTTAAAAATACGATATTCTTGCTTAACTAACGTTTTTACATAGGGATTAAGCATTTAGAACGAAATCTAATGTAGGAAAATGGTACTTTACTCTTGATCGGTACGTTGGGACTTTGAAAATATTCGGGCGTTCCAATCGCTCGTCTGTTGCATCATAGCGCGTCTCGGCGCAATCGACCGATTCGCTCGATCCATTATTTTCGATTTACGGCTAAAATAAATTTTTCTAATTTTTTTCAATAACATATTCCTGCTTAAATAACTTTTTTACATAGGGATTAAGCATTTAGAACGATACATTGTTTAAAATAAGGGCACTTTACTCTTGACATTTTACGGTTTTTTCAATTTTCTGAAAAATCCTATCATTAGATTTTTTTAAAAATACGATATTCTTGCTTAACTAACGTTTCTACATAGGGATTAAGCATTTAGAACGAAATCTAATGTCAGAAAATGGCACTTTACTCTTGACATTTTTCGGTTTTTTCAATTTTCTGGAAAATCCTATCATTAGATTTTTTTAAAAATACGATATTCTTGCTTAACTAACGTTTTTACATAGGGATTAAGCATTTAGAACGAAATCTAATGTAGGAAAATGGTACTTTACTCTTGATCGGTACGTTGGGACTTTGAAAATATTCGGGCGTACGCGGCGCGCTCGGCGCTTCGAACAGCTCCGGTGTCCCCATTATTTTCGATTTACGGCTAAAATAAATTTTTCTAATTTTTTTCAATAACATATTCCTGCTAAAATAACTTTTTTACATAGGGATTAAGCATTTAGAACGATACATTGTTTAAAATAAGGGCACTTTACTCTTGACATTTTACGGTTTTTTCAATTTTCTGAAAAATCCTATCATTAGATTTTTTTAAAAATACGATATTCTTGCTTAACTAACGTTTCTACATAGGGATTAAGCATTTAGAACGAAATCTAATGTCAGAAAATGGCACTTTACTCTTGACATTTTTCGGTTTTTTCAATTTTCTGGGAAATCCTATCATTAGATTTTTTTAAAAATACGATATTCTTGCTTAACTAACGTTTTTACATAGGGATTAAGCATTTAGAACGAAATCTAATGTAGGAAAATGGTACTTTACTCTTGATCGGTACGTTGGGACTTAGAAAATATTCGGCCGTACGCGGCGCGTCTCGGCGCTTCGAACAGCTCCGGTGTCCCCATTATTTTCGATTTACGGCTAAAATAAATTTTTCTAATTTTTTTCAATTACATATTCTTGCTTAGATAACTTTTTTACATAGGGATTAAGCATTTAGAACGACATATTGTTTAAAATAATGGTACTTTACTCTTGTGATTTTTCGGTTTTTTTTGATTATTTTGAAAAATAAATTTTTGTAATTTTTTTAAATACGATATTCGTGATCAGTGAACGATTTCACATATGGATTAAGCATTTAGAATCGTG